>NC_081568.1:104691437-104776473 GCF_022355385.1 Mustela nigripes
CTCTCTCTCTCTCTCTCTCTCTGCCTGCCTCTCTGCCTACTTGGGGTCTCTGTCTGTCAAATAAATAAATAAAATCTTAAAAAAAAAAAAAAATAAATAAATAAATAAATAAAAATAAAAAAATAAAATAAAAAAATAAAAGTTCAATATTTTGAAGTATACATGTGAAAATTTTACAAAAAATTTTGGATGACTTTTTATTAGACAAAATAAATTTCTGTAGTGCTATCTATGTGACTATTCAATGTGCTGTAAAATTTTAAAAACTGTAAGTATTTGAGTGCTTACTCCAATATTTACCAAATTAAAAAATGATAACACTAGCCTTTCACTCATGCACCTCTTGATTTGTTCTCCAAAGAAACAAAACCAAAATCAAAATGAAACTACTACTACTACCAAGCTGAGGAATGTAATCAGAATGAAAAGTATTTTCAGGGGCGCCTGGGTGGTTCAATTGGTTCAGCATCTGCCTTTGCCTCAGGTCATGATTCCGGGGTCCTCCTAGCAGGGAGCCTGTTTTTCCCTCTCCCTCTGCTGCTCTCCCTGCTTGTGTTCTCTCTCTCTCTCTCTGTCCAATAAATACATAAAATCTTAAAAAAAAAAAAAAAAAGATTGTCAAAGAATTCAGACCATGTGTTTTTTGTCCAAGATAAAAAATAAATTTCAAATTCATTCATTACTTTCTGCCCTTTTTCCAAAACATTATAAAATAACACAATACAAACAAAAATCTACAAAATAGCAAAAGTTTTATCAGGTACAATAGGTATTTTCATTCAAGTATTTTTAAAAGATTTCATTTATTTATTTGAGAGAAAGCACGGGGGGGGGGGGAAAGGCAGGGGGAGAAAGAGAAGCAGACTCCCTGCTGAGCAGAGAACCTGATGCTCATACTTTCCATCCTAGGACCCTGAGATCGTGACCTGAGCCAAAGTCAGGTGCTTAACTGACTGACCGACCTAGGCACCCTTCTATTTGTATTTTATAAGCCAAGTAAGACAACAAGAAGCCAAGTGCCCCTTGCCTGGAGTCACAAAGAGAGCCCAGCCAGTCTTAGCACTCAAAGGGCTAACCCTCTTCTAGCTGCCCGTCCCTCAATGTGGTTCAGTAATAAAATAAATAGAAATAAAAGTAGCTATTAGTAGTTTGGCATTTCCCACTTCATTCTAGGATGTGAATCCCATGTTCAAGGCAGTTAGAAGAACTCTACATCTTTTAATTCAGGATAGCTCTCTAAGGCAACACAACAGACCTTCCTAGTGAAGGGATCTTTATACTCTTAGGCAGGTGGAGGAGGAACCAATAAAAATTTAAGAAAACAACTATCATATTCTTTGCAGAAAGTGTATTTTTAGCTCCAAAGTTTTTTTTTTTTTTTTTTTCTTTTTAAAAATCTCTTAAGGACAGAAGCCTACAATAAAGCCTGCCCAAATTTTCAGGCACCCACCATCCCAACCAGGAAGCCAGGGCTGAGAAGTGCCAGCCCACTCAGAGCCCAAACGACAGCGCATGGGAAAAAGCCAAAAAGGGAAGAGAAATGAAATGGAAGAAGGAAAGGGAGAAAGGAGAGAAAAACAGCATGGTAGAGGAGTGAATGAAAAGGTTCAAAGAGCAGGAGTGAAGGGAAAGTGTGGACCAGCTATCTGAGGCGTAAGCAGGCTGCTGATCCCAGCACAATTCAGAGCTGCTGGTTAACACCGTCCTGTGGGCAGTTTCTCTGAGCAGCAGGCGAGCTCACTTGGAAGCTTCCCCCAAAATGCACATACCAGTTCTTGTTCCATTTATGTGCGAACTCAACGAGCAGGATGAGTTGGATGCCTATGAAGATGAAGCCTCCGACGGCTCCCACATAGCGCCAGGCTGCAAAAGAAGACCATCGTCCCAAAGGAGCTGAGGTGACTGTTCTGGCATTGAGTTCAAAGGAGAATAAAGACTGTAGTTATCTTTACCGTGTTCTTCTTGTACCTTTAATTTCCAGGCAATCCCATACAATGGGTGCCACCACTATACCCACTTCACAGATGAGAAAAATGGAGAGTCCATGTAAACCAACCAAGTCCCATAGTTAGTAAAGGACTAGGCTGGGATGTGAACACACAGAGTGTGGCTCGGGAGCACCTGGGCTTAACCTCCATACCGCATCTGCCAGATAGCCTAACAGATGAAGTCGTTCATAAAATCAACAATGACCCACAATCTAAAACTAAAAAACACAAGTTATGAGGTAAAAAAGGGTTCAAACTGTATTGCCCATGGAGTCACCAGAGACTAGTAGAGAAATGAGGTTCAGAGAGACTCAGATCCACTTCTCTGCGACACAGAAGCTCTAACCTTGAGTGAGCCATGTCGCTCCTCTGGGTTACAGCTTGTCTGTAAAAATGACTGAGCTGCACTAGAGGACCACTGGGCCCCTTCCCACCCTAAATCTACCATTTCCATACATAAAAGTACATCTGTAGGGGACAGAAAACTAATTAACAGCATTTTAGGAAAAAAATAAGACTTAAATATAACTTCCTTAAGGACTACAAAAATTAGTATGACCCTAGGGGCACCTGGGTGGCTCAGTGTCTGTCTTCAGCTCAAGTGGTATCGCAGGGTCCTGGAATCGAGCCCCACATCAGGCTCCCTGCTCAGTGAGGAGCATACCTCTCCCTCTGCCTCTGCCTCTGCCTCTCTCCCCATCTGGTCCATGCATATATGCGCTTTCTCTCTCAAATTAGTAAATGAAATCTTGAAACAAAAACAAAAAAATTAGTATGACCCTAAAAACTAGCCAGACCCTAGTGACCATCTGAGAGGCTGTGGGCTGTTCCTTACGGACGGCTACTGCGTGCATGTTTTTACTACTTGAACTAGACACATGAATTCGTATGGGTTAAACAGAGTTTCGAACCACTGAAATTCAGGCTTTTTTCCCTTCCGGACTCTTATGAAAAGAGGCCCCTGTTTCAGGTATGATTAAAGGCTTCCAATTAAATTAATTTTGGTAAATCCTACGAAAAAGAAACATAATTCGGTGTTACACAGTTTCACGTCAGGTAAGTTTACAGGTAGGACTAGGACTAGAGGAAGCCGGTCTGATCTCACCACAGCTGCAGGCAGATCTGAAGCTGCTAAGACAGCCCAAGGAGGTCGGGAGCAGGCGGATTTCCTGGGCGGTTCCCTGGGAAAGAACAAGGCCTCCCTGGGCCCATTCAAACATGGCTGATGGGAATCATGCTGACAAGCCGAACTGGTTTTCAAACACATTTTAAGTGCCCCACTTTTCCCCTCCGGCCAACAGCCTTAAAATTATCCTTTGAATTCTCTCGGCTGCAGAGGAACACCCAGCCAGAAAGGGAGGAAATAGGGGAGAGATCAAGCAGGAGTGGGTGTCGCGGGGAGAAGAGAGGGAGAAGAGAGGGTGGATGAAGAGTGGGCAGGGAAGGAGGGGCTTTTTTATGAAACCACAAGAAAATCACTAATTCAAAATATCAAAGGCACCCTGGACTACAGTTTGCAACAATTTTACAAAACAGGTAAGGACAAAATAAATAGGTACCACCCAAATACCCCATTTGTACCATTCAGAAAGGTCTCCTGATCTGGAATGAAGAAAGCTCCTGAGCACATGGCCCCCAGCAACAGAAGTTTAAAGAACCAAAAGCTGGAAGGAAAAAAAAAAAAAAAAAAGAGGAAATGTATTTAAATGATATTCATGGAAGGACAAAAGAGCTCTTAGAAGGTAAGTATGTCAGCCCATGTTTCTGTTGTTGGTACCGTTCCTTCCAAATCGAGGGGAAGTAATTAAGTGACTGGAGACTGCCTTTTCCCATAATTAGACCAACCCAACCACTTTGTTGAGGTGGGGGGATGATGTAGGGACAGGCCTTAACACAAGAAATAAAAACTCTCATCTCCGCTGCAATTCTCGTTGTGGTACTAAGTGTTACAAATAGGACTCTAGTTCTTAAGCCACTGAGGGGTGACAAGTCCCACCTTCCCTAAGGTCAGTCAACAATTTCAACTAGAGGAAGAGTAGTCAGACGGTCTGATGAGCATGAGGTTGAGGATCAGTACTCTAAGCATCAGGGGAGACCACCTACTCCCACTCTCGAAGACCAAAGACTTACCCATTGTGAATATGCGCTCTACAACCTTTGCTGCTATTGATTTTCAGGGTCAGGAGGCAGAAGATGAAGAAGAAACAGGCCATTCCAAAACAGACTCTGTACACTGCAGAATACCCCACCAACTTCTCACAGGTGTCACCAGCTTTAATGCCTTTACAAATATCTTCATAAAATGGAATCTGAGGAAAAAGAAAAAATTCATCTGTTCAAACTGGGTGAAGAGGGGCTCCTGGCTGACTCAGTCAGAATAGAATGTGACTCTTGATCTTGGGGTGGTGGGTCTGAGCCCCATGTTGGGTGCAGAGATTACTTCAAAAGTAAATAAGTAAATAAAGGGGTGCCTACGTGGCCCAGTAGGTTAAGCATCTGCCTTTGGCTCAGGTCATGATCCCAGGGTCTTGGAATCAAGCCCCACCTGGCACCCTGCTCAGCAAGGAGTCTGCTTCTCCCTCTCCTTCAGCCCGGTTTCCTCTGCTTGTGCTCTTATGCTCCCCCCGCCCACCTCTCTCTCTCTCTCTCTGAAATAAATTAATAAATAAATAAAATCTTAAAAGAAATAGACTTCTAAAAAAAAGAAAGCCAGATGAGGAAGGGATGTCATGAGTGTTTGTTCAGCACAAGTCAAAACCCAATGTGGAAATGTACGTGGTACACAGAGAAATGCAGACTGAGAAAAAAGTCCCTCTTCCAAAGACTTTTTCTTAATTTTCTTGGAATCTTTTTTTTTAAAGATTTTATTTATTTGATAGACAGAGATCACAAGTAGGCAGAGAGGCAGGCAGAGAGAGGTGGTGGAAAGCAGGCTCCCTGCTGAGCATAGAGCCCATGTAGGACTCAATCCCAGGACCCTGGGATCATGACCTGAGCCAAAAGCAGAGGCTTTAACCCACTGAGCCACCCAGGCACCCCTCTACGAATCATTTTTAAAGATATAGTGCTATAATGTAACATTTCACCTTTACTTAGTCTAATGAATTCTGACGTCTAGAATCAGAACTTTAAGAAAATTATACAGTAATACACGGATATATTTTTTGTGAAATGCATATACAGACTAAAAAGTGAAAGACTTCCTTCAGTCCCACCCCAAAATATCACTCCTCTCCTCAAGAGTTAACAATTTGGTGGGTATTTTTATTAGTTTACAAGTGTGTCCCCAACCCCAATATTCATTCATAATATACCCACATACACATACGTACATACATACACTTGTATGTGGCATATATACAGTGTATAAACAAAAAACTTTGTTAAAGAGTATATGTATTGTTCTACAATATGTTTTTTCCTAATTAACAATAAGCCATAGAGACCTTTCCCTACTAATTTATGTAGAATTCCAATCCACTTTTTAACCACTATTAATATTTTATGGTTAAGAATAGATCAAAACTGATAAGCATTCCCACAGTGAACACCTGGAGATGATTTTCTGTTTTCTGTTATTTGTGGTTTTTTGTTATTACACACACTGACTCAGTAAACACTGTTACGCATGCTTCATTGAACATGTGCCTTATATGGATAGACTGCTGACCTAGAAATGGAATCAAATTTTAAAGTTTCAAGAGGTAAAGTCAAACCATGCTTTTGAAGACTGTACCAATTTATATCTCATCAGTAATATTGGAGACTGCTCACCATTCCCAACGTGAACATCCAATTTAAAGATAATGTGTAAGTTCAGAATAATATGGCACTTTGGTATGCGAATTATTTTGATCTGAAAACAATCAAGTTCTAGGAGACTCAAAAAAATGTTGACCTCCCTGATAATTGCCTAAAAAAAATTTAGACTGGGGGGCATGGATTTAATAGAGGACCTGCTCCAGGAAGAGAGCTACTGCCACAGAGAAGCACAGAATACTGTGAACTCAGTGTGGTAGAGAAGAGGAATTGAGCAAGGTCTGTTTATAAAAATTCCTTTCTCCATCCCTTGCTTCCATATGGCTCAGTAAACATTTGTTTACCAAACATTCGCTCCTCTTCATCCTCCTGGAAATTACTTTTCTTCCCATCGAAGTCTCGGGTCCCTTCGCCCTTCTCCTTAGTTCAGGATAACATATATATCTCATTTTGCCCTTCTTTGGAATCTCATGCTTATGCAATTATGTGGATTCCACCAAAGTACAAAATTAAGTTTGACTCTTCCAGATTAATCTGTCTCATGTCAATTTAATTTTTAGACCAGCCAAAAGATTCTTGAAAGGCAAAGAAAAAATTTTCCTTCCCAAAAAAAAACAACAACAAAAAAAAAAAAACCACTATCTTATTTCAATGTCCATCTTCCTCATTACAAGTAAGGTTCACATCATCTGTTAAATTTATGGCTATCTGGATTTTACTCTGTGAATTGGATATTAATTGGGCTTTCTTTTTTATTCACTGGCATTCTTTATGAGTCTTAACCTTCTGAGAAAGGTTGACAATGCTTTATTCTAGTCTAACCAGAAGGTTTCAGTGTAAAATCTATGCATATTATCAGAATAATTAAAATCTTACATAATGAGAACAAGCAGGGTATTTCTATTAATGTTGGGAAATAAAGTGGTTAAAAAAAAAAGAAACCTTGCTTCTTATTAACATTGAAGTTGAACATTCTTCAAAATAAAAATATAAGTTGAAAATCACACTGTAAGTGTTATGCACAAGACAAAAAAATATTGCAGAGGAAAAAAAAATGACACAAAGCTGGAAGTAAAACTGAAGCATAACAATTTGGTTTTATCCTCTGAAAAGATCTTAAAGGAACAATAGCAACTGAGGCTATTCAGATTTCCATAAGCAAAAAGACTAAGTTTAACCAGAGTTCATTTTCCTGAATGAGGATTCCCTCCACTCAAAAAAGGTCCACAGTCATTACTACACCCTAATCTGAAACATGTTTCTCTGAAACAACATGTTTTTTCAAGTTAGTGCCTCAGGCAAAAATGTGTTGCTGCTGAGACCCAATTAAGTATAGCTCCCTTTTTTGTGAACAGATGGATACAAAAGTTTTCACAAAGAAATGTCAAATATTTTGTAGTCACAAAGTTTCTGCAACTGCAATTTATTTTTTAAAAGATCCAATCAAGATGTAAACGCATAGAGAGAGACACAACTGTGTTTCTGAAAAGGCTACAAAACAAAGTAGCAGACATGTAGGATTGTCAGATAAAACACAAAATATGTAATTAAATTTTGAATAAACAACTACTAATTGTTTAGTATGTCTGCAGGAGTGCTGACAGTAATGACTCCATCTTTGGTCCTCCATTTAGTTTGTGCTCATTCAATGACCCCTCTTGGGGTCCCCTGAGGATTAATATACATACCTTAGAAATGTCTGCCAAGCTTAGGATAAGGGTTGCAGGGAAGGCTTGTTTGAGGCTCCTGTGAATCTGTTAGATATACCACAGGTGGTGTCACAGATCTAATTAAAGACTGGCTGTCAATGAGGGGCCTACCAACCTTCTGATCTCCTGATAGTCCCTTCTGCCATGTCCCCTCACTCTGTAAAAATCTGGACTAAGGTCTGGACTTTGCAGAGAATTAACTGTACAGCTGCTATAGATCATTGTCTGCCAGATCCACCCCCCTGCCATTCCTGCCTCACCCTCACCATCAATAAGGTACCCTGAATAAAACTCTATAAATTGTATGAAGTTGCTTGCTTCATTTTCCAGTCTCAAAATTGCCTTCTTAGTTTGGGGGACACTTTACTGTTCCTCTCCTATCTTCCAACAATGCCCCCATACAATATTTGGGACATACTTATACTAAATATTACATGAGACATACTTATACTAAAAAGAGCATTCCTTTTGCACAAGATAAAGCTAAAAGAAAATTCAGGATCTCGCTCCAAAGAGCCAGGTGTACTACTCTAATGCTAAGAAGTCTGGTCCCCATCCTACACGCAAGAGAAAACAACAATTTTAGCTACAATATGGAGGTAGGGCTGGGAAGGCAACCGGCTTCAGGCAGGAGGGTTAGTTGAAAGGCCACTGGTTTAATAGTCCAGTGGATTGTCGATGGATGCCAACAGTCAATGAATGAAGAAGGTAAACCACTGGCAGGGAGACCAGAAATTCTATAGGTAGAGATCAGAGTTGGTAGGACTATATGGATGACAAGAAAGAAGTAAGGGAAGTGGGCAGGTGCTGTTTGGTGGGGGAGTAGGGTTGGTAGAGGACAAACAGGTGAACCAGAAGAACAGATCAGGAGTTTGTGTCAACTTATAGGGTTTGAAGCTTCCTGGGGCATCGCAGTGAGAATGTCTGGTCTGGAAATTCCTCCAGGACAGTAATTAGGACTAGACGCAAGAACACAGGAAGCACTCCATGCAGGTAATGAGAGGAGTCAGCAAGTGCTTTCTGAATTTTGAGTGTGAATTTTTAGCTGTGTTTTATAAGTGAGTAAACTCACATGGTTAAAATCTTCAGATATTCAACATCCAAAAAACAAATAATCCATTAAAAACTCAGCAGAAGACATGAATAGACATTTCTCCAAGGAAGACAGATACATGAAAAGATGTGCATCACCTACCATCACAGAAATACAAATTAAAATTACAATGAAATATCACCTCACACCTGTCAGAATGGCTAAATTAAATAACACAAGAAAAACAGGTGTTGGCAAGGATGTGGAGAAAAGGGAACCCTCGTGAACTATCGGTTGGAATGCAAACTGGTGCAGCCACTCTGGAAAATACTACGGAGCTTCCTCAAAAAGTTAAAAACAGAACTACCCTATGACTCAGCAATCACATTACTGGGTACTTATCCAAAGAATATAAAAACACTAATTCAAAGGGATACATGCACCCCTATGTTTACAGCAGCATTATTTACAACAGCCAAATTATGGAAGCAGCCCAAGTGTCCATCAATAGATGAATGAATTAAGAAGAGGTGGTATGAGTAAATGTATACAAATATACACGTGTGTACACACACACACACACACACACACACTCTCTGGACTATTACTCAGCCACAAAAAAGAATGAAATCTTGCCCTTTGCAATGACGTGGATAGAGCTAGAGAGTATTATGCTGAACGAAATAAGTCAGCCAGAGAAAGACAAATACCATATGACTTCACTCATATGTGGAATTTAAGAAACAAAACAAATGAGCAAAGGGGGGAAAAAAGGAGAAAGAGAGAGAGAGAAACCAAGAAAGAGTGAATTTGTCATGAAATGAAATGAGTGATGGTTGATGTATGGAATTGTTGAATCACTATACTGTACACCTGAAATTAAATAACATTGCATCTCAACTAACTGCAATTAAAATAAAACTTAGTTTAAAAATTTTTTTTCAAAAATAAATAAATACAAAAGCACCTGTGTGGCTCAGTCAGTTAAGCATCTTGATTTCCCCTCAGGTCATGATCTCAGGGTCCTGGGATCAAGCCCAGTGGCAGGCTCCCCTGCTTGACTTGTCTCCCTCTGCCCCTTCCCCTCCTAGCGCACATTAGCATTTTCTCTCTCTCTCTCAAATAAATAGGTAAATCTTTAAAAAATAGACAGAGGTGCCTGAGTGGCGCAGTGGGTTAAAGCCTCTGCCTTCGGCGCAGGTCATGATCCCAGAGTCCTGGAATCGAGCAACACATCAGGCTCTCTGCACAGCAGGGGAGTCTGTGTCTTCTTCTCTCTCTGCCTGCCTCTCTGCCTACTTGTGATCTCTGTCAAATAGATAAATAAAATCTTTAAAAAAATAAAACTAAAAAAATAAAAAATAAATAGACAGAGAGAAAATAAATAATAAATTTTTTGGATACTGACATAATGGGAGAGCCCACACGAAGTGAATGTTTCTAAACTTTTCAGAGAGGAACAAAAGCTATACCCATATTAAGTAATGCTGTGAGAAACAGGTAATATTGCTTTAAATCTGTAAAAGTCACGGAGGCATGACACCACCTCACTTATTCAGCTGTTTTATTTAAGCGGGATTTATTGCTCTACAATATTCATTCAGCTTTTTCTTCCTTCCCTTTCTTCCACTCAATCAACAAAACTAATTCCTGACACCTCCCTCTCCCCCGCAACTATAACACCTGCAAGTCAGTACCCCTTTCATCTCCACCAGCCCATCTTTTACCTTCAGTCCCCTCTCCCCCACCCCAACAATCCTCACACCCATTTCAAGAAAAATGCTAATGCCAGGAGGGCCTAACCTTGAATTCTATCACCACCCCCCAAAATCCCCTCCCTTATTTACTCCCAGAGGCTCTCAGGCTCATCAGTGGGTGACTATGTGGCATTGAGTATTTCATCCCAAATAGAAGTAGCCAAACAACCGGTTGCTCTGTACTAAGACCTGCCTTACGCTCTGTGGGTGACTTAGTCATTTAGTCCTCAGTAAGTGGTGAATATTTTTAAGCGAAGAACCTCTATTTGAACAAGCCAAGAGAATTTACCAAGGGGAATTTGCTCTGATTAAATATTTGCTACTCCAAGCTCCATCCCAGTTTTAGAAAAAGAAAACTCACATCACACACAGACTCTGCACTGTGGGGGGGAGAAGGTGACGGGCCTGCTCAGGGTGTTGCCTCTTCAAGTCTGGCTCTGGGCATCCAAGGACACTACTTCTATGTTGGTTCTGTAGGGACCTGTGGGCAAGAGGCTTCCTTTCAACCCTCAAGGCAGCCAAACTCAGAGCCATCATATTATCAGTAAGAGTAAACAAGGACTCAGTAGACTTCCGACCCTAACTCCACTACTAACCTGAGCAAATATCACACTCTCTCTGAGCCTCAATTCCCTATTTGTACAACAAAGTAATATTGCCACCACCTTATGAAGTTCTCCCAAGAATTAAATCACTCAGTCCTCGTAAAGTGCTTGCCATGGTTCCTATTCCAACATAGCCATGAAGTAAACTTCCTGGGTGCCTGGCTGGCTCAGTCCTGAGACCATGGGACTCCACACTTGGCATGGAGCCTACTAAAAACATAACAAAACTACAAAACAAAACAAAACAAAAAGAAAAGAAAAACAAAACAACCCCTCACACAGTAAGTTTCCTTAAATTCTAAGGTGCTGTCTATCTTATAAAAAGAACTTTGGGGAGAGGGAATCAGCACATTACATGAATGACAGTTTCCTGCATTCTGATTTGAACATGGGGGGAATAAGCATCTTAGAATTCAGTAGATGCTCTACTCATTTTGCCAAGGATTCATACTGCAATAGTCAGGAAAATATATCTGGGGGCACCAGGGTGGCTCAGTCATTGGGTGTCTGCCTTCGGATCAGGTCATGATCCCAGTGTCCTGGGATCAAGCCCCACATCGGGCTCCCTGCTCAGTGGGAAACCTTCTTCTCCCTCTCACACTCTCCCTGCTTGGGTTCCCTCTCTCACTATGTCTCTCTCTGTCAAATAAATAAATGGGGGGAAAAAGAGAAAGAAAGAAAAATCAGGGAAGATATTTTCAAAACATCAACACAAGTATTAAGCGCAAAGAGATGGAGCTAGAAGAAACCCCACATGATGTTTCTTGCACAAGAGAGACACTAACTATGCTCCCCGAACAATTTCTATCTCAGATGAATAAATATAAAGAAACTACAGAAGAGCCACAGAAAGGCCCACATACAGCTCTGGTTGGCCAGGGGCCCAGATGCTGCAAACCCAGAAGAACAGACTTCGGGAGGTTTCTTAAAGAAACAGAGAGGAGAAAGATGAGATTGGTGCCCCTCTGATATGGAAGTGTTATTTGGAAAGATAAGAAAATGGTATATTAGCAAAGCTAATGATTCTTACAGTCTATCAGATTTCTAGAAGGCTGCATGAATCCAAGGTGCCAAAAAAGCTGTAGGCAGTTTGGCCTGAGTCATAGCATAAAAACTAGAAAAACTGGGTCTTCAAGTTCAGTTTAATATCCCTTACCTGAACATGAATTTCAGAACCAGAGCCTCTTTCTGTCTGCCTCTCCTCTTTCTGGAATTCCACTGATCTTCAAACATTCTAATTCTAAGACAACTTGGTTTTTCTCTGTGGAATAAGTCCAGGTCCAGCAATGTCTGTCTGCTACCCACGACCGCCAGCAGCTGTGAAAGGGGGAATGCTGAGGTCAGCTTCCGTGCTCCCGGGGACCACCTCCAGGTTCATTCCTTGGTAAGGAGTCAAGTCTACATTTGTCATTATTAAAAGCCACAAGAGAAACTAAACTTAAATGTTTAACGTCTAGTTTTATCTGACCCCGTCACTTCTGAAATCAGGAACTTAATGCTCCCAGTGGTAACTCTGCAGAATCTCAGAAGCATGAGACAGAGACTAGCATTAGGGCTCACAGCCCCTTCACCACAAGCACTTCATCAGGATGGAGCAGCCACAAATTTGATTAGATGGAAAACAACTCTGATCAAACTGTAAACAAAAAGCTTTCAATCCAAACAAGACAATTCCCAGAGGACTGACTAATTATGATGGAATGAAGGGATCCTCCACAAAAGGAGACGGACCAACTAATGTCAGTCTCTGTAAACAGAGAATGAGTTAACATCCAAGGTGGAATGTACAAACCAAATCGTACAAGTAACCAGTCTTGAATGAGAAGTCGATCCCAGTGAAAACTTACGTTAACTCTTCAAGGAGGCAAAGAATTTGGTGACTGGGGGCCAGGGAATGGGTAGGTCCTCTTTGCTGATTTGGGGTAAGCCTACAGATAAAGGCAGAGGAACTCAGGTATAGGAATCCTGGTTTCTAGTTTGACAGCTGATCCAATGGTCGACCAGTGGGGAAGAGGAATCACAGAAGAGCAGTTTCAAAGCAGTGGGGCAATACTTCACTTAAAAACAAATTGCAGGGGTGCCTGGGTGGCTCAGTGGGTTAAGGTCTCTGCCTTAGGCTCGGGTCATGATCTCGGGGTCCTGGAATGGAACCCCACATCGGGCTCTCTGCTTGGCAGGGAGCCTGCTTCCTCCTCTCTCTTTCTTTCTCTCTGCCTGCCTCTCTGCCTACTTGTGATCTCTGTCTGTCAAATAAATAAATAAAATCTTTAAAAAAACGAAACAAAACAAATTGCAGGGGTGCCTGGGTAGTTCAGTCAGTTAAGTGTCTGCCTTCGGCTCAGGCCATGATCCCAGAGTCGGGCTCCCTGCTCAGCAGGAAGCCTGCTTCTCCCTCTCCTTCTGCCTGCCTCCCCTTGCTTGTGCATGCCACACATGCTCTCTCTCTGTCAAATTAATAAATATATTTATAAATTAATAGACTAATAAATTGTTTGAATAATTAATAAATATAAATTTTAGTTTAAAGATTAGTAAATTAAAACTCTTTTTTTTTTTAATTGCACGGGAGGTGCCTGTATCAAGAGGACGTGTGAGCAGGTGACTCAGCAAGGGCGCGGCACTCCAGGAAAGATGGCTGGACTAGAGCTACAGATTTGGTAGAGCAGCAGAAATGACCGTCAGTAGACTCCCATGGAGAGGAACGTGGTGAAGGTGGGGAGGGGGATGGTGGACACAACCCAGAACCCTGGAGAATACAAATATTCAGGGGCTGGGAAGAAGGAAAAACTCAAGGAAGAAACTGAAAAGGTCCAGAACTGAAGGAGGAGACTTGGAAAGAGAGGCTTTCAAGAAGCAGAGCGAGGTCAGCAGCATCAAATACCACCAACATGAGGAGGACTGAGAAGGAACACAGGGTCTGGCTGCCGGCAGTCCTTTGGGACACTGAATCAGAATATTCTCTAGAGCCAGTGGGAGCAGAAGCCAGGATGCAGATGGCCGAGGAGATAGCCAGGCTCTGTGTAGGGATCAGGAAGTGAACCCAGAGGGTCTTCCACCCCTGTTTTCAAGAAACCTAATGGCAAATGCAGGGGGTCCAAGGATCATTCCTAAATGTCACTGATTTGTGATTACACAGCAATACATAATTACATGCCTGTTGCCAGGGAAAATGTAAATTACCATAAAATAGAGAAAATACAAGGGGCGCCCAGGTGGCTCAGTCAGTTAAGTGGCTGGCTCTCGATTTCAGCTCAGGTCATGGTCTCAGGACTGTGAGATGGAGCCCCACTGCGGCTCCGTGCTGGGCTCAAGCCTGCTCAAGTTTCTCTCTCCCCCTCTGCTCCCCTCACCCCACCGCCTCGCACCCAAGGACATGCACCTTCTCCCTCTCTCTTTCAAAATAAATAGATAAATAAATAACTAAATAAATAATAAAAGAGAAAATATTATTCTCGACCATTGTCCCCCAGCTCTAACTCGATTGCTTTCCAGAGGTAATAAGCACTGTCGCAGCTGTGTGTGGACCCTTCTGGACCCTTCGCTGTGCTGCTCTCCACTCATTGTGTCTTGCAGATCGCTGCATGTCTGCACCAACCATCCTTTAGTTTCTTTTACCCAAATGGCAGACGTTTAGGCTGTTTCTGATTGTTCATCATTAGTTCATCCATAATTCACGAACAAAGCGTACTGGGTATTTTCCCTATTGTGCATCTCTCTCAGCACATGTGTAAAACATCCAGGAGGACAGCTACCAAGAAGGTAATCTGGGGGTCAGAAAGTCACTATGTTCGAAATTTGAGCAGGTGCTGCTAAGTTCTCCCCAGGGAGGGTTTCTGAGAACTTGAGGGCTGGAGTGACAAGTGGAGGAAAAGAAAGGAAGGACACAACTTTCAGAGCCACTGGCCTCTCAGGGTCAGCATCTCAATCCTTTTTCTTGGGGGTCTTTGTCCAGAAGCACTGCAAGGGGGTAGGATAGGGATGGGGCCCTCTGACTCTAAGGAAAAAATCTACACCTAACCACAGAGACACCTTATAACTCACCACAGAGCACTGTACTCCATTTTACTGGCAAATAAGGTTACTGTTCACCCTGCCCCTCCCACAGAGTACAGGGTCTGAAGGAGTTTGTACCTGTCCTGAGGAAAAGAGGCCACTGAAGAATCACCCGTGAAGGCAGAGATGCTGGACTGTCTCTAACGAGAAGATGAAACATCTCAATAAGCAAAACTTTCTATTTAGATCACTTACCAGATAGAAGACATGTTCAGAGCCCAAGTGAGCCCCAAATCAATGGTCTTTGTGACTATGTGGACTGGAATACAGTGATACACAAATTCAACTGTGTGCCTGTCTTCTATGAATAATTTTTTAGACCCAGTAAAACTAGATTTCATATGTGCAATCTTTCTTCTATACTATATGTTAATGTCATTCAAGCATTTTCATGGTTAATGTTAATTGTTCGTGATTTTTGCCTTAGGTAGGACATGAGAATCTAATATCCCCCCAAAAACTGCACCCTACCACACCTCTAACTGCAAGTTTCTGAGAGCCCCTACTCCCCAATCCTCGTACTGAGGACCAGGAGGACATGGCATATGTTCAGGTTTCTGGCCCAGCATCTTTTCCATTTTACAATTTACCTGACTTGGAATGGGGAGTCCTTGGCAGCCGGGGAAGCAAGGCATCTTCTCCCTCCCCACTTTTTCCTGATCACCAAAATGCTTCATCTGACTACAGAAGAAGAGTATAGATTATTTTTATCTGTGAATAATTTATCATTTATTTCAAAAGGCCACGCATACCAAGACAGAGCATTAAATGTGTCACAGTAAATTCATTGCTGCAATATTCTTGTCTCGTCGATCTAGCACGTGGTTGACACATCCCAATTATCTAAAACTGAAAGCAATGACTCTGGTGTCCTCAACGTAACTTTTAACCATTGAAGTTCTCCTCCCAAGGTGGACAGACTGACTGTACATGACATGCATAGGGCCACTGACAACAGAACACAAGAATCAAAAACTCACAGTCTGTGGGTTAAATCCCGCTAGCTTCTGTTTAGGAAAATAAAGTTTGATTAGAACACGGCCACACTCATTTGCTGGCACATTGTTTTGGCTGCTTTTGCCCTACAATGGCAGCATCTGAGAAGTTGCTGGAGACCACAAAAACCCCCAGACTGGAGAATGTTATCTAGCTGGCTTTCTACAGGAAAAGCTCATCAGCTCTACAGATCAAAAGCCAAAGGAGGAGCAGAGAGGTCCTAGGACTCTGCCCTGCCTTCTCACCTCTACAAGACTCTGGAACTTGTGCTTTAAATGAATCCAACTGTGTATCTCCCATATGCCATTTTTAGAGCAGCAAATTAAGTATTTTAATTTAGCTGCAGGGTGGTGGGGGTGGGGGGGACAGGCACGGGAGTCCCAGTGCTCCTCGCCACAGGCCAGAAGCCCTCAAGAGCTCTAACAGAGAAAAGTCCTCACATCTGTTATGCAAACACACTCCATGCAACCAAAAATAAAACCCACTCTGATGAAAGCCGCCATTTGGAAAGATAATTTTAGACTTATTCTGAGACTGTAGAAACAGTCATCACTGAAATGTAAAAACCACACCCCCAAAATGCCTGACCCCCTAGAGGTACAGCCTTAAGCTTAGAGGGCTAGACACATTCCCTCACAAACCTCTACCCTCACCCAGGCTCCTCTGCTTGCAGTCAAGGACACAGAGAAAACATTCCTGAGTGCTAACATGACCCCAAAGGTTAACAGAAATGATGGCGAAGCTGGGGGCACTGTTTCCAAGTCACTAATGGAGTTCACACACCCGGAGCTTTCAAACCCGTCCCCGTGTGCACACTTGCCATCTAACATCAAGGGGCTCCTCCTGAGTGCAGTTACTAAACCATTCTGCTTCCCCTACCTGGGGGCCAGTTCTCTAAGGACGACAACTGTGTTACTACTTACATACCCTTGTACCTCGCCCAGGGCTTGGCACTTACATAGGAAAGAAGGAAAGACAGGAGGAAGGAAGGAATTATTTGACTTAAAAGACTTTTCCAAGCACAAACTTGGGCTACAGTTTAACCAAGGAACATGATCCGCCTTTTAAATTCCCAAGAGCATCAAGACTCAACTATTCACAATATTTATGTTTCCTGCTCCCAGTGCGCTTTGAGGCTACTGACTCTTAGTTCTTTCTGCATCGTGCCATTGGTCTGCTCCCCCAGGCCTGTTTTTATAATGACAGAACTGTTTGCTTCCAACTGGAAGTTCTTGTCTGTTTCATTTATCTGCAGAGGGGTGTTCTGAGGGCCCAGCAGACAGTCGGTGAGGAGATGCTTTTGAAGATGACAGCAAAGGGGGTTCGTTCTCCCCTTCCCACAGCCAGATCCATCTTGAAACAGAGATCCTCTTTAACACTTGATGCCCCCCCAAAAGTTTCTAGGTAATGGATCCTCCAGTCCAAAGACAATAACTATTGTTTCATTGTTCTCTGGCTCCTGGGAAGCTCATTATTCCTGGACAAGGATCAAACTTTTCTACCCTTGGTTCAGATTCAAAAAAAGACTCTCAGCAGGGTCTCCATTAGTTCAAATCGCTGCTTGTACTACAGAACTATTTCCCACCATCATTTTCCCAGAATTCACTTGTGAGCAGGAGGGTGAGGCCCGATCAAGGGGAGGAGGGAGGGATGGCAGGGTTGTGAGGACTCTTGGTTTTCTCCCACACGGTGTTAGGTCTGGATGGAATTGAGACCAAACAAAAGCTGTTTGGAAACACATGCCCCCAAAGTCACTCCCACTTGGAGGGGAGGGGACCCAGAGTATTAAGAGGTGGAAAATTCACTGCCAGCTCCCCATAGGAAAATTCTCATTAAGACATGGTGAAAATATTCTCACGGGGTCCTATCAAGGACTTTGAGGTTTGAGGGCCCAAACCCACCTTTAACCTCAGAAACATATTCATTGATAGACTCTACACATACAAGGTACAACAGTACGATGAACTCAGCTGCTGTTCAGAAAGAGAACTTCTGGAGAGCATTCTATCCCATCTGGATTTAAAAAAACAAAAACAAACAAAAACAAAACAAAACAAAAAAAACTCCAGAATTAAAGAACTGATCAGGTCAGCATTTTTTCCCCCCTAATTTGACACTGGGTCTAACACAAAAGCATAAAATGCCAGCTAAAAAAGGGGAGCTCTACTATCTTCTACTCTATAAAGCTTCATTGCTTGGTAATAACACCTGATACCAGGTCTCAGATACACAGTTTTCTTCACATTCAACTGGTAAACATCAAAATCAAAACAAGAGCCAGACTTTCCACTTGAGTGTGAATGACTGTCATTCTAAGCTGGGACAGACTCCTCAGTGTTTTGGATCAAAGCAGAGTATTTTTCATTGCTGATATTTGTTTACTTTTAAAATATAATGACACCAAACACAACCTGAAGGCAGTTTCTGTTTCACATGCAAAGCCGCCAAATAAATGAAAACTAAATTTGCGGTTGCTTCTATTTTCTGCGACAGACCAACCATCATTCCTGGAGCCCAGCTTCTGGTCCTCACCACCAGAAAGCAGCAGATGGGAAGATAAGCTAAGAAAGCTGCCTCAGGCCAGAAGCTGAGTTGCTTACAGAAGAAACACTTCTCCTGTACCACCGGCTCCAGAAGAAAGATTAGCATTCAGGAGGAAGGATAAGTTTTCTATGGCCTTCCCTATGAGACTTCTTTGAATACCCAAGGACAACCAAACATAGAGGTACGGGCAGGAACAGCACTGGCCAGGCAGCCAGGAGGCCAGCACTCCTGGGGTTCTAGTCTCAGCTCCATCTGGGGTCACAGCCTTGGACAAAACATGTCCCTGCCCTGCTCCCAACCTGTCAAATGAGGGGTCTAGTTAGGATTCTGACTTAAGATTCTCCCACTTTTAAAATCTCTAACCTCCGGGGCATCTGGCTGGCTTGGGCCAGCTTGATCTTGATCATGGGGTGGGAGGTTCAAGCCCCACACTGGGTATAGAGATTACTTAAAAAACATCTTTCAGGTGATCAAGATATGTCATGGGATCCAGACCCATGTCAGGCTCTGCGCTTAGCATGGAGTCTGCTTGTCCCCCTCCCTCAGTTCCCCTTCTCCCCTTTTCTCTCTCTTATGCTCCTTCTCAATCAAATAAAATCTTTAAAAAATAATCATAAAAATCTAAGTAAATGTCCAGTGATGGGGCCTCTGAGGAAGCACGGCAGGCTCACCCCTCCTAAAGGAGCCAAGTTTAAATTTTAAATGAATGATAATAAAAACCACTGGCCAAACAAGAGCCTGTAGGCCAATGCACAAGTCCTGGGCTCACCGGCAATCTCTGGATGTGGCAATAGCTGGCAACTGGGGGCCCGGATGCTAATGTCAGGCTGGCTGACTTGCAGCAAGTCCTAGGAGAAAATGGAATGTAAAGACTGCTTTTAAGACACTGAAGAGGGGGCACCTGGGTGGCTCAGTGGAGAGCCTGCTTCTCTCTCTCCCTCTGCGGCTCCCTTTGCTTGTACTCTTTCTCTCTCTCTCTGTCAAATAAATAAATAAAACATTTGAAAAAAAATTTAAGTTTAAAGCAAACATATAACAACAAAAAAACCTCTGTATCCACAATGTTAAACATGTGTTTGGGTTCTAAAGACAATAACATGCAAAGATTCAGCTAGTTCAGGCACAAATTACCACATCTCAGTGAATGAGAGCAGCCTGGGGACAGCATGGGACACGAGTGAAGAAAATGGATCTAGGAAGGTTCAGGGTAGGCCCATTTAAGTCTGCTCTTACGCTGGCCTGTCACCTGAGCTCACAGGGAGCAAGGCCCACCTGTCCTTCCCTCTCCAAAGCAGGCAGGTTTGGTTTTAGAGGCCCCTCCTCCATGGGAAACAAGGAGAACCTACCTTTCTCCTCCCTCTTAAAAAGCCACGGCAGGGGCACCTGGGTGGCTCAGTGGGTTAAGCCGCTGCCTTCGGCTCAGGTCATGATCTCAGGGTCCTGGGATCGAGTCCCGCATCCGGCTCTCTGCTCAGCAGGGAGCCTGCTTCCTTCTCTCTCTCTCTGCCTGCCTCTCAGTGTACTTGTAATTTCTCTCTGTCAAATAAATAAATAAAATCTTAAAAAAAAAAAAAAAAAGCCACAGCAGATTCCCCTGGGCAGATTCCCAGGGGACGGAGCCCTCAAAGTGTCATCACTTACTTCCAAACAGAGAAGTTACACCTTGATTTAGTGGTGCAGGTCAGGAGGCTTAAGTCTCTCAAAACAGCCCCTCACCAGCCCATTTTGGGGTTTTTGTGGTGTTTTCTAGTCATCCCACATTCTGAAATGGATTTTTTAATCCCCCAGCATCAAATATCTCAAGACTGATGAGGGAGCAAAAGGCAGGTTGCTGACAAAGCACAAGCGGACCCCACAAACCAGCCCGCTCCCCCAGGGGGGATGGTGTGACATTCCTCAGTCACTCCAGGCTGCCCTAAAGCTAACAAACAGTTAACTGACAGAGATCACAATCTTGCAGGACAGGAGCCTCCACCAGTTTACAAATGTCTCAGTGATTTACAAGGAAAAGGCATTCTAACCAATAGCCTAACTTTTGGAAACCCAGAAACCGTGGACTCCATTTCCTGGAGGCCTGACAGCACCCTCCCCTCCACAGTGATGTGGGAAACAAAGGTAGAAGAGAATGTAAATAAATTAAAAATTTCCTTATAACCTGCAGCCCACTGACCAATACTTGAGGCAGGCAGAGTGTAAGTTCCCTCCAGATACTCCCCAAAGGTCTTATGCCTTACTAGAAGAAAAACACCTTCACTTGATACTAGCCAGGCCTCCAGCATATGAAAGTCTTTAGGAAGACCTCCCTTTGTCCTGGCCTCCAGCTCCCTAGGCTGTTATCAGCCACTCCTCACAATCCCTGTGCAGCAGGTTTTCCTACCCATGGGTCCTGTCCCCATGCTTTAATAAAATCACCTTTTTGCACCAAAAACATCTCAAGAGTCATTTCTTGGTCTTCAGCTCAGGACCTCACCAACAATCCAAAAACCATATCTAAATGATACCTGCTTGGGGCCACGGGGTGGCTCAGTAGGTTACGGTCTCCAACTCTTGGGCTCAGGTCATGATATTGGGGTTATGAGATCGAGCCCAATGTTAGGTTCTGTGGGCAGAGTTTTTTTCTCCTCTCCTCTCTCATTCTCTCTAATAAATAAATCTTGGGGGGGTGGAGACTATACCTGTACCAAATCAATTGACCTCAATGACCTGCAGTAAAATGGCTCCTACACTTTAGGATGGGAAACATGCCTCAGGAGAAGACAGAGATCATGCCCTGCTTTATCAGCACTGGCAGAGTTTGCTCTGAGCCAAAGTTCTCATGGAAAAGAGGAGTTTCCCTAGTGAAAGGAGGCAGGATGAAGTGTGGCTGGGCAGCTCCTTGCAGTCCCCTCCTGCTCAAATCTAAACTTGGGCTACATTTTGAAACCAAGGCAATAACTGAAAAGGAGGGCTGCCCTCGTGTTCTTAACCCACGCACCGATGGCCCGTCTGGCTCTGGACAGAGTCCCATCCTCTGTACCCCAACGTGAGAATGCTGCGTACGAGGCAATTACACACTCCCACCCAGGCCGTTACAAGCACCCACGCTTTCTCCTCTTCCCATCACATCCTCAAACTTTCCACAGCCCAGCAAAGCGGGGGCTGCAGCAAAAGCCCAGTGTGTCTGCCCACAAGGGGACCTTTCAATGCCTGCCTTCAAGCATCGCCTGAGTATGAGGTCAGCCTCCATTCTATAGGCTGCAAACAAGCTGACTTTGTGACCAGCCAGTCTGCCTCCTATGAGGCCCTAAGAATGGAAAAGGAATGGTTTAGCATGGTAACGGGCATGGTAACGAGATGATTCAGTGCCCCAGCCTCCTCGTCTGGAAGGCAGGAGCAAGCACAGCACCCACTGCCTGGCCAACAGCAATAGTGAGGAACCGAGAGAATTCAGGTAAAATGCTCAGAATAAAACCTGGCATGGGGTATCACCCAATAAATATCAGCAATTAAAATACTTATTATTATCACACAAGTCCCTTCCATGAAGCCTCCCTTAGGCATACCCCTCAACACTCAATGTCTTCTGCTTCTTAAATGTTCTACAGAGACCTGGAAATCACAGATACAAGCTCAAGTTGTTAAGGATGGTTTCATGCAGGCAGGTTACCTGGAAGGCCACCAAATGTTAAAATTATTATTATTAAAGTCGTAGTCTAAAATGTATCCTTGTGGGTCCCAAAGGACACCTCCCGCCCCCGCCCCCAAGTCCCCCCACCAAGTAACAATGTTTCTGATGGGTTCACCACTACATGTTTGTAGAGTCTCTGGATTTGTTTCTTGGATCCAAAGCTGAATTCTATGGAGACTGAAATTTTCTGAAGTGCTGGAGTTGCAGCAGAGACATCTGCTACCCGCTCAGAGTTCCCACCACAACCCCAAGGGGATCCTCAGACCAACGCCTGCTACATTAGAAAGAGAACATGAAGTTATCTGGAAGACAGAGGTGATAAATGTGAGATCAGACACCCTGTCAGTATTGCTCTTCTCAAACTTACTGCCACAAACATACAAGATCAAACCACAGTATGATGAAGAGGACAGGTGCGGACTATCACCAATGCAGGGTGAAGCCTGGTGTGGCCTAACAAGGCAGCCTTAGCTATGGGTCTCCCTGCCTCCAAATTTCCAAAGCATTTTATAGATCCCTTCATATGGCACCTAGTCATTTCTACTTTTTTTATGCCTCTGAAGACTTTACACGCTGTCTTCCACAGAAGCAGCTCCGTCTCTCACAGGTCTGAATGCCCCGGAGCTCCCACCGCAGTGCCTTACTGAGGAAAGAGAGCCAACGTTTAAAGCAGTCAGCAGAGAATCGCAATTTCACAAGCTTTCACAGTAGTCCCACTATATTCCAGACTCTAAATTCACAATTATAAAAGCATTACCTAACAGAACTCTTCAAAGGGCCTAATGGATAAGAATGTATCAAGTGTTTTTTAGGAAATGGTTGTTTTGAAGCCTTGAGAGTGAGTGTATGGAAGAGAGTCCGTACCATCAACCTAAGGTTGAGGAGAAGAGACTCTCGTCGGGAGCTGCTCCTGGTGATGTCACCTCCACTGTGGACAAGGTCCATCAGAGTACTGCCCCTGGCCTCCTCCCCATCCTCATTCTGCTGGTCCCTAGGAAAACAGGGTTGGAGAGACAGCCTTTCCTCTCCCCCTTTCCTTTGGATCTGCTGCTCTTCCTGGTGAACTGTGTACCTCTGTAGGGGAAGTCAGGTCCAGCCCCGTGAGACTGGTAACTGGGTCGGGTCCCCCAGAGTCATTTCGGGGTTCAGTAGTAGGAAACACACTTCTCGGCAGATGCAAGCCACAGTGTCTCCCATCAGCAGTATGAGGGATAAAGGTGATGTCTGGCATCTATCTGCTGACCTTGTAGTCTCTTTGGTCAATTTGTTGACAAACTGACAAAACTTAGGAAGAGAAATGTTATTTATTAGGCTCCCTCAAACGCCCCAACGTGTCCCCCTTTCATCTGGCTGATCATAAGGCCTTCCACAGGGAAAGCCCACGAAAAGGGCCGCAGGTGTCTTCCTTAGCATCACATCACCAGGCCCACCTCTGCATACACTGCCCCAGAAATGGCCAGAAATCCATCCCTCACCCAATTTACAAATGATACATCAACAAAATAAAAACTGCCCTATTGCCCATTCCTCATTATCTGTGGGGATTTTGCATGCTTTATCATGCATCCCACGTAGGCCAAATTGAGTTAACAACAGCTACTACTTGAGACACCGGCAGCCTTCCTTCGGACAAGGGAAAAGTACAAAGTCTACAAGAAAAGACTGTACATCCGAGGAGGAACAGCTCTAAACAAGGCTAGGATAAAACACACACTACATCTAAAGCATCGGACTCCATCTGTACTACTGCAAAAGTGCAAGATGCTGAATGGTTCCCCAGTTTGGCAGGAAAGTACCCAAGAGGCTTCCGGAAGGTTCTGAGAACGCAGGCCGACCCCCAACCACACCACGGTTGCTGGGCCCTATCCTCTAAATTGAACACTTCCCACACACCCTCCTCAACCAAGGAAAATGGGAAGGGCTGGAAAGAGGCCAACTTACATGCTCTTTCATCTCGTTAGCCACAGTTTTGGACATCATGACGCAGCAGAGCAGGACGACGAGAATGAAATACAGCGCATACATGGTGCGTGTGCTCCGGGACTGTCGGATCTTGGGGCAGCAGCCGCAGCAGAGGGAGCAGCCAGCAGTACCACAGCAGCAGGCCAGCTAGGGAAGGAACACAAAACAGCCTCTTAGAGTCACACATTGACAGCCCCACAGATGCCAGACCTCTACAGGTCCACCTTCCCAGGCAATCATTCTTCAGAGCCACCCTGCCCACAGAACGTGCGGGAACAGCGCGGTGTGGGGACAAAGCTTTCTCTCTCTCTCTCTCTCTCTCTTTTTTTTTTTTTAAGATTTTATTTATTTGACAGAGAGAGACACAGTGAGGGAGGGAACAGGAGTGGGAGAGGGAAAAGCAGGCTTCCCACTGAGCAGACAGCCTGATGTGAGACTCGATCCCAGGACCCTGGAATCATGACTGGACCCGAAGGCAGGCGCTTAAGGACTAAGCCGCCCAGAGGCCCCAGGAACAAGGCTTTCACCACAATCAGTCTGACATTGTCTTTAGTAGAAGGTGGGCATGTGGCTTGGGAGATGCCCCATTGTTAACAGAAAAGCCACAGTTCACCCGAAGCACTGTCATCATTACTCTGCAATAAAACAAAGATTTCTGAGATCAGCTGTAGAGTACAAGAAGCCAAGAATGAGACAAAGGGCAAAGTGGGTGGGAAGAACATGAAAGTCAAGAAGCAGGGCCCAAGAAAGGGACGTGCCAAAAACACAGGAGGCAAAGAATTAACTGTATAAACACCTAGGGACAGGCTGGATGGGAAAGACTATGTGGGCGGGTCCACATGGTCCTTGTCCTTCGGAGGCAATGATGGGAGCGTGTAGCCTGCAGCTTCTGACACGGGCTTTGTTCCCCAGAACTCCGTGCCCCCACCGTGAGCTTCCAGGCTAATGAGCAGGCACAGGCACCGGGGAGCACAGAGATCCTGCTGTACCACTAAGTGCACACGCATCTTTTATTTGGGGAAACAGGTTTTTCCCCGTCCCCAATCTCTGATTGGGCTTCATTGGTCAATGCAAACTACACATAATTTGGGAATAATAAAATAAAATGGGGATTAAGTTTTCAAGTTTGAAACCAGTGTTGACTTTTTTTCTTTTTAAAGACTGTTTTTTTAGACCATTCTTAGGTTTACAATAAAACTGAGAGGAAGACACAGAGATCTTCTATACCCCCCTGCCCCCCACAGATGCATGGCCTCCCCCATTAGCAATATCACTCACGAAAATGGTACTTTTTTTTTTTCTTAAACAAGGATGAATCTAACTTGCATAACATCACCCAAAGTCTACAGGCTACTTAAGGGCTCACTCTTGGTGTTGTGCACTCGATGGGTTTGAATAAATGTATAATGACATATACCCATCATTGTAACATCATACAGAGCATTTTCACTGTGCTAAAAAGAAACTAGATCTTTAGGAAAGCATGGGGTAATGGGGAGTGTTGTTAAAAGTTCAGGCTCAAGGGGTGTCTCAGTGGCTCAGTCAGTTAAGCCTCTGCCTCTTAAGTTTATGTTCAAGTCATGGTTTCCCAGTCGTGAGATGGGCTCCGGGCTTAGCATGGAGTCTGCTTGAGATTCTCTCTCCCTCTGCCTCTCTGGCCCCTTTCTTCTTCCCCGTCCCTCTCTCTAATAAATACATAAAGGTTTAAAAAAAAAAAAAAAAGGCTCAGGCTCAAAGTCAGCCTGCCAGGGTTTAGAACCTGGCTCCTCAATCTACCAGCTGTATACCATGAGCACGGTATTTACCCTTTTAAGACTCAGTTTCCTCATTTATAAAATTGGGGTATTAACGGTATTTATGCTTGTGCTATGACCTCATAGGTGACTTGATCTAACATACCTGGTCTTAGGAAGGGATTCTCTTAAGCAAACAGGGAATTTTACAAAAAGATTACCATAACTTACAAATAACAACAAAAGCTATATATGTTAATGCTATAGTCGGGCACCTGGATGGCTCAGTCAGTTGAGTTTGGCCCAGGTCATGATCCCAGGGTCCTGGGATGGAGCCCTACATTCGGGTCTCTGCTCAGCGGGGAGTCTGCTTCTCCCTCTGCCCCTTCCCCAGCTCACGCTCTCTCTTTCTCTTTCTCATATGTTCACTCTTTCTCCCAGATAAATAAATTAAAATCTTTAAAAAAAAAATAGACAATATACTTGGTCTACAGATGAACTAACCTACTTTCCTTGAGAACTGCAGACCACCGGCCTTAAGGAATAAAGGACCAGACTTCCCCAGAGGAGAAGTCCTGACCACTTCTCCTGGAACACAGCTGCTGCTGATGCCAGCAAGTCTGTTCAGGGTCATGCCAACATATGACTATTAGCCTGGGTACCACCTTCTCCTGCAGGTAGCCCAGCACCAGCCCCCAATGTCCCATACCTTCCCCTTTAAAACCCTCTGGCTTCACCTGGACAGGGAAGAGGGTCTTTGGGACATCAGTCCACCATCTTCCCAGGCTGCCAGCTTCCTGAATAAAGCAACCTTTCATTTCCCACCATCACTTGACTCCCGAGTACTGATTTTGAAGCAGCTGAGCTTGAGTTTAGAACTGATTCTCTGCCCAGGGACACCCATCATTGTCTGAGTACTTTGTGTACTATTTCATCACTTTCCATGGTTGCTAATGCACTCTTTCCATCTTATGTTCAGTTTTCCAAACTGTCTTCCTCAAAAGACTCTTCTGGCCTCATAAGGCAAGGCCACAGCCTGGTAAGGTAAGTCACTCTGCTTGGGCTGGGCTAACAGATCTCATAAGAGAGAGCCCAACACCACTGCCTCTGTGTGCTTCTGATAGGTCTCCTTCCTTTATAATTTACTCACATCCTCCATCCACGACTTTACTGACCTCCTTCCACCCGAGGCCCGAGTTTCCCCCTCTCCCTACCTTCTTAACCTCTCTCTCCTTCCGCTGACGTAGCAATCTTCTCCCCGGACGCTCACTTACCTCTTCCTCACCTCCCAAATTCTTTCCCAACTATCTCCTTTGTTGGCTGCTAACTTTTTTTTAGTTCTAAGGTTTTTAAATTCGTATGTATTTCAAATTCAAATGCAATAAAATATGTATTCTATTTGGGAAAGAAGTATTTTTAAAGCTGTTAATGCTTCCCATGATAGAATGTTCCCATAGGATAGTCAACATTTACATCATTTCCAGATTTTATATTATTTATTTATTTATTTTATAAGAAATAGGGACTTTAATGAAGACGATTTCCCTTTGGTATAATTGAGACCCATGGAGACACCCGAATGAAACGAAAAGGCCAGGACGGATATCTGGGAGTCCAGTACTGGCAGCGGAAGGACGCCTCCGGGGGCTCTGGGGGGTCCAGGAAGGGCCGGCGAGGCGGCGCAGGGCCTGTCACTGCAGGTGTGAAGCTGCTCACACCCGTGGGGCCTCCCGGGCTCCCTCCCAGTCCTAGCTCAGGACCTGCTTCTCAAAGACCTGGGTCTCTGGTAGAAAGGAGAATGCTGATGGGCCCAACAGCCACAAAGGCTGGGTGGGCGGGAGAAAATGCCATCATTGTAAAAGGGCTTTGAAAAGTCAAAGAGGTGATGTGTACACATAATTGATTGCTGTCATTTTGTGCTCAGGATAAGCCACAGAAAACAAAAAAGGAAAATAAATCTACAGCCCTAAAATATATGCATAAAAAATAAAAATAAATCCCTTTCTAAGTTATTTTATTTTTATTCTAATATTTATATTTTATTTATATATTTTTATTTATTTACATATATAAATGTATCTTATATATTTATATTATATATCTATATAAATTATTTTATATATTATTCTTTGTTATTATTTAAAGGTAAGTAGTAACAGAAAGAATGTGATTCCAGAAAATGTGAAAAAATCATACTGCTTACTTAGAAGACTCCTATTATTAAAGTCACGTATCATTGTATGGATTTAGCTTTTCAAACTTTCCTTACTTTTCACTTTCCCTCTTTATTTATTTTTCTTTTTTAAAGATTTTATTTACTGGGGCTCCTGGGTGGCTCAGTGGGTTAAAGCCTCTGCCTTCAGCTCAGGTCATGGTCTCAGGGTCCTGGGATCAAGCCCCACATCGGGCTCTCTGCTCGGCGGCAAGCCTGCTTCCCTCCCCCTCTCTCTGCCTACTTGTGATCTCTCTCTGTCAAATAAATAAATAAAATCTTTTAAAAAAAGAAAGATTTTATTTACTTATTTGACAGAGATCAAAAGTAGACAGAGAGGCAGGCAGAGAGAGAGGAGGAAGCAGGCTCCCCGCTGAGCAGAGAGCCTGATGCAGGGCTCAATCCCAGGACCCTGAGACCATGACCTGAGCTGAAGGCAGAGGCTTAAACCACTGAGCCACCCAGGTGCCCCCCCCTTTCTTTTAAAAATATACATGCACATGTATGTGTATCTGTATGTATACACACACACGTGTGTGTATCTGTATCTGTATGTATATTTACAGGTGTGTGTGCATATATATTCATACCTAATATTAGAATCTAACAGCCATTCTCTACTAGCCTAAGAGTTACTTATCAAATCAATCTATGCCAATAACCAATGATAAAAGTGCACTGTCTTAACCTAGACACTGATATGCATACCAAGTATATATTCAAAATGGCGTTCTTAAAAGAAATGTTGTGCTAGCATCTAGAAAATCTCACAGAGCTGCTGACTTACCACTTCTTTTAGGAAGAGCATAATTTGGAATAAAATGGGTGCACATCCAGCCCCTGCCACTTACAGGTTTATTACTTTGAGCATGTCACTCATACTGATCTTTACCTTCAAACTGGAAAAAATCAATTCCTGTCCAGCTGAAACTTCCAGCTCTGTCACATGCTTGGAGAGAGGTTCCAGAGTCTTGTTACCTCTGGCTCCAGAGAACCTAAATCTTTTACTGAACAAATTATGGTCTTAAAAAACCTAATAAATGCATTTACGACGACATGGATGGAACTTCAGGGTATCATGCTTAGCGAAATAAGTCAATCGGAGAAAGACAACTACCATATGATCTCCCTGATATGAGGAAGTGGAGATGCAACATGGGGGGTTAAGGGGGTAGGAGAAGAATGAATGAAACAAGATGGGAAGAGAGACAAACCATAAGTGACTCTTAATCTCACAAAACAAACTGAGGGTTGCTGGGAGGAGGGGGTTGGGGGGGGGGGGGTTATGGACATTGGGGAGGGTATGTGCTATGATGAGTGCTGTGAAGTGTGTAAACCTGGTGATTCTCAGACCTGTATCCCTGGGGATAAAAATACATTATATGTTTATTAAAAAAAAAAACCTAATAAATGAAGAATGTACAACACAAGAGTGAAACCTAGTGTAAAGCATGGACTTTAGATGATAATGATATGTCAGTGTAGGTTCATCAACTGGAACAAGTGTACCACCCCATGGGGGCTGTTGACAACCACGGAAGCTATGCACGGAGGCAAGAGATAGACTCCACAGAGTCCAGTTCGGAAGTCAGGTGATGCACTCTGAATCTCTCATACCAGCATTGTATTATGAACAGCATTGAGGGTTTTAATTTATAGATACTGCATACTCTCCCTTCCCACAAGAAAAGATTATACACTCAAGAGAGACCCAGGAAATCTCTTTGGAGGAGGCTTACAATTCTTCTGTAAGTTCATTCATTCTGCTAATATGCTTGCAAAAGGGTACAGAGATTTAGTATAAGGTTATTCATTATGAGCATGAAAACAGTCTTTTTCTCTAGCTACATGGGGACTGGAAAAATGAATAATGGGCGATCTATACAACAGGGTATAGTTAAAAAGAGTAATTCAGTTGTTGACTGAATTGTGCCCTCTCTTCTCCCCTCCCCACCCATGAAAATTCCTATGTTCCTCTTCTACCTCAGAAAGTGGCTATATTTGGAAATAGGAGTCTTAAAGAGGTGATTAAAGCTAAATAAGGTCATTGGAGTGGGCACTAATCCAACATGACTAGTGTCCTCAGAAGAGGAGGAGGTCAGGACAAAGACACACACAGAAAGTAGACCATATGAAGACACAGAGAGAAGACTGCCATCCCTAAGGCAAAGAAAGAGGCCTCAAAAGAGACCAACCTCCCAATTCTTGATTTAGGAATTCCAGCCTCCAGCACTGTGAGAAATGAAATTTCTGTTTTTTAAGCTACTCTGGCTGTGGTACATTTTTGTGATACCGCCAGCAAGCACAACCAGCATGCCTGATATTTTATACACATGTCCGGCTGTGGGAGGATGCAGGGGCACCAATGTACAGCCCACAGTGACCCGTGATGCTGCTTATCTGTAGAGTGGGTCTAGATACGAGAGGAAAAGACCACATCGACTTGTTACTCTACTCCCGTGCTTGGGTTTTTATCATGTTCACATATCACGCTTACAATTAAATAAAGAAAAGAAAACTGCCTTTAAAAATTTAAGCTTGAAGATATTGATATAGAAGTATTTGCAAGTATGGAGTTGACTTATGTGATTTTTTTTTCTTTCTCAAGAACCTCCCCTCCCCCAAACACAGCAAAAAAGTCTCCGAAGAACCCTTTATCCCCTCTATGTCACTTCTTTCAGAATACCAATGGTATGGGGGTCCCTGACTGGCTCAGTAGGTGGAAAGTGCAACTCTATATCTTGGGGTGTCTGTTTGAGCTCCATATCAGGTGCAGAGATTGTTTAAAAATAAAATGTTTAAGGGGCGCCTGGGTGGCTCAGTGGGTTAAAGCCTCTGCCTTCAGCTCAGGTCATGATCCTGGGGTCCTGGGATCGAGCACCGCATCGGGCTCTCTGCTCCACAGAGAGCCTGCTTCCTTCTTTCTCTCTCTGCCTTTCTCTCTGCCTACTTGTGATCTATCTCTGTCAAATAAATAAATAAAATCTTTAAAAATAAATAAATAAAATAAAATGTTTAAATTTTTTTAAGATTTTATTTGTCAGAGCAAGAGTACAAGTGGTGGGGGGTGAGGGGCAGGGAGTGGCAGGCAGAGGGAAAAGCAGGACTCAATTCAGGACCCTGGGATCATGACTCCAGCTGAAGGCAGATGCTTAACCGACTGAGCCACCCAGGCTTCCCAAAAATAAAATCTTAAAAGAAAAAAAAAAAAATAGCAAGAGTATGAATAGCAAAGGCTTTTGGAAACAGAAGGAACTTTGTCCTTGCCAGGGCAGAATCAAAAGGAAAGGCTACTCCAGCTACTTACTTCTACCTGGGGCTGGGCCTCCTCAGTTAAAGTCACTCTTCTTCTCCTGTCTAAGGACACCACACACACCACCCCCCACAATAAATAAATAAATATCATAAATATCAGTCTTCCTTCCCCCACACCCCCGACTTTGGACACAAGATAGTTCCTCCAAAGGACTGACCTCAGGCATGTGAGGACATGAGCTAGGGCTGGTTTCTAACTCCCCTCTGTCAAATCAGAAAGCACCATTCCTTTATTACTTAGACTCTCCAGCTGGCAACACCACCAATTAGAAATAGAAAAGAATCGGGAGGAAAGCCAAATAAATGTCACAGAATCCGCGCACACACATAGAACATGTATCTTATTTATGACAGTTGCTCCCGCCCTCCCTCCCTCAAGTCTTATTTTCAGTTATAACAGGCTTGCTTAAGCCCACAGCTGCTTGGAGGGAAAAACTGGCGGGAGTTCTCTGGCCTGAGAACCAGAAGACCAGGATTCTAGCTCCGGGTGTGCTTTGTGTAAGTCATCTTTCCTCTCTGGGGCTTTGTTTTCCTCACTTGAAAGCTGAAGGAGCCTAGGCAGACAAGACAGTAGGTAAATAGGTTTCATCTCACATCACACAGCCCACCAGCAGGGCTGGCCCTGTTATGCTGTCTGAGGTGCATCCTAAGACCGAATGTCTCCCCAGAAAAACTGAATTCTACCTGCCAGAGGCATGGCGACGTTCATGCTACATTTTGGTCATCCCTGCAAGAAGTTATGAGACATCTCCACCATCCATAGATACTTAGATGTTAAAAAATGAACTACAGGGGCGCCTGGCTGGCTCAGTGGGTTAAGCATCTACCTTAGGGTCAGGTCATGATCCAGGGTCCAAGGATGGAGCCCCACATCAGGCTCCCTGCTCAGTGGGGAGCCTGCTTCCTCCTCTCATTCTCCCCCTGCCACTTGGGCTCTCCTCCCTCTCTCACTTTCAAATAAATAAATAAAATCTTTAAAAAAAAAAAAAAAAGAAAAGAAACAAAGAAAAATGAAGTGCAAGAGGCAAGCACACAGAGTTAACCCCAAAGCAAGAGAGAGAAAAACCAGTTATAAAAAGAAGCAAGAACTCGAAAGTGGAGCAGCTGAAAGCTCTTCAAACACCCCACAGGGAAAGTGAGCATCTCTTGCTTCCAGCCTCTGCTCCGGAAGCATAGCTGACACAGGGCACTGTGCTAACTCATCCATCGTGTCCCCTTTGCTCCACTTAGGAAGGCAAAGAAGGACACTTCTGCCACAAGGACATCCCAAAGAGGGTCACTATTTTATTCTGACTTGCAGTGTATTAGCTTGGGGGCACGTACATCCTGCAGCAAGGTGGAAAACATTCATTCAGAAGGACTTATTCCTCGAGAGTTCCAGAGAGCCAACTTGGTTTTAGTGTGTCTGAACTCAGTCCAAACTGCGAGAGGAAAGAAATCTCTAAATCTGACACCACCCTTCATTCATTTCCCAACTTGGGAGATAGGGGAGCCCCAGCAGAACTGAGGGAAGACATAAAAACCTTCTGTTAACTACAGGAATTAGAATATTGATCCCTGATAAAGGGTGGGGAGCCGGGGCAACAGGAGGGCAGTTCCTCAAATACGAAAGCTGGTGAGGGTGTTAAAAGCAGAACCAGGTCCCTGGACATGCTGCAGGGTGTTGATCGTCAAAGAAACAGGAGCAAATCTTGAAAGCAGAAAATTGGGTGCAAATTTTTTTATTCAAGTGAACAGTGTTCTCCCACCTTTAACTATATTTAGATTTCCGTATCTTTCAGTAATATACAAAACTACACCCGCTGCTTCACAGCCTGCTTCCTTTCGACCTTCTTTGAGGTTTTAGGATTACTTAGGAATCATAGGGCAGGGTGGGGTGGGGGTGGGTGGTCCACGCAGAGGTAATGAACAACTGATTAGACCTGAACAAGCAATATCTGTTTGAACTCTAAAGCCCACAACCAACATTTTGCAGCTCATTCTGGCCCTGAGCTCAAAAACAGCTTCGCATTGGGTTTGTAGAGACCTTCTTCTAATACAAGAAGGCAGACGGGGTGGTAAATAGCCTCTCTTGCTCCCATGGTGTCACAGGCTGTCCTTTACGAGGAGCTATGTAAGGGAACAAGGAGACAAGGGAACAGGGAAAGAAGTAGCTCACCAAACAGCAAACACAGGTGGCCGGTGGTCCCTAACACACAAAGCAATCGTGTGCTGGGAAACTCAACACATATTACACACGTGTCAGTAAACCGCTTTGGGGCATACTGTGGATTTCTCCCATACAAAAGAACAGAGGGCAGCTTATCAAAGCGTACTTAATCCACAGTATTAGCTAACAATAGCTAACACTTACTTATTCATCCCTTAGTCTCTGCAAGGCACAACTATTATTATTATGTTAGCACCCCAAAGTTACAGAGCTGAGACAGAGACGCAGAGACATTAGGCAACTTCAGGTCAGAAGGCTGATGAGTGGTGGAGCCAGAATTTCAATCTGGTTGGCCCTCTGCCATTCAGCCCTGCTTAATGCTGGCATAGAGAGGGTGAGCTGGACAGACAACACCCGCAAAAGGGAAACTCTGGATGCATAAGGAGGAGGCAGCAGGAGAGGAAGCACTTTTTCTTGCCTGCCCTTGGGTGTATAGTAAGCATTCAACAAATACCTGAAGAAGGCCATCTTCTCTGGGACCCTTTCTCTCTTCCAGGTCATGTCAGGCCTCAGTGGCTCTGGATGACCTCAATTAAATACAGCCCTGCCCCCAAGCAGCCCAAGCACCAAGCTCCCTACATCACCATGAAGTCCTAGCCACCATTAAAAGCCCTACTCCTAATCCTATGGAAATAACCAGGGCATTCATTCACTCAATTCTATCTATCATAATCTACACCTACTAAGCACAGTGTTAATTCCCAAGAATGCAGCAATAAAAACAAAAGACCTTTTTCTACCCTCACTAAGCAAGAATACAAAGATACAAGTAAGGATGACCATCGAGGGGTGCCTGGGTGACTCAGTCGTTAAGCGGCTGCCTTCAGCTCAGGTCATGATCTCAGGGTCCTGGGATGGAGTCCCACATCAGGGTGCTTGCTCAGTGGGAAGCCTGCTTTTCCCCTCTTCCCCTCCCCATGCTTGTGTTCCCTCTCTCACTGGCTCTCTCTGTCAAATAAATAAAGTCTAAAAAAAAATGAAATGAACATCTACATGCTGTTTAGAAGAGAGAAAGGAAACTTGGATGTTCCATGAAAGATTAACCACCGAAATGATGGTGTGTTCACTTCTGGTGTGTTCACTTCGTTGAAGACAAGGCTTCCACCAAAATGATTATACAGTATGATATAGAACAATTTATTACCATGGAAGATAGCAGCATTGTATTCACTGAAAATAGTTAACAACACAACAGTATAGAGTATGAGAGCATGGGGGGAGTAACAATATAGTAAGACAGAGACCAGCAATGACAATAACAAAAAACAATCTAGAAGGATATACCAACTTGGCAACAGTAATTAATAAACTTGTAGGAGTAAGTGACTATGTTTTTCTTTATTTTCTAAACTCTTTGCAACAAGCACATAGCTTCTAATTAGAAAAACATGACAACAAGTTTCTATTTTGGGGAGAAAACAAAACAATGTTCCTATTCTATCTCACAGGTGGTAAGCATTCAAATATTTATTTACTGAATCAACCAATGAGTAAATGAAATCTACTTTAGCTATGTGACTGGGAGAAAACAGCCAAAGTAAACTATCACTGAAACTGAGGGATAAAACCAGAAAATTCCTACTGCAGTGCATCTTTAAAATTGGGTAAGATGGGAAATTTTCTATTTTTTTACCACAATAAAAAAGAAAATTCCTTAACCCTTGCAGTATTTTTTTTAGTGTTTAATGGATGTAAATAAACCCCTACTTGGTAGAATTTGAAACAAATAAAAATGAAATAGAGAAAAATTACACAGCTACCTAAAAGTTTAAGATGTTGAACAAGAAGCTATACATTTGCCTAAACCAGAAATGAGCTCTTTTATTACCTTCATCTGAAATTCTTAAGTTTTTCTCTTTTGAGTTCAGAGAATCCCTCAGAGTTCCAAGGGTTTGTCTGGGGTTTGTTTTTTTTTTTAAAGATTTTATTTATTTATTTGACAGAGAAAGAGAGAGAGAGCACAAATAGGCAGAGCGGCAAGAAGAGGGAGAGGGAGAAGCAGGCTCTCGACTGAGCAGGGAGCCCAAAGTGGGGCTCGATCCCCGGACCCTGGGATCATGACCTGAGCCGAAGGCAGCCATTTAACCGACTGAGCCACCCAGGCACCCCAGCTCCAAGGTTTTCACAATTGTTCCCACAACCGTGGCAACCAGATCCCAGGCATTTGCCAGAAAGAAGTTTCTGACAGTTTCTCACGCAGGTTTCAACTCCCTCAACAGCACTACCATGAAAAGCACTGTCAAGGGTCAATGTCCTTCCTTAAATGGAACTGGGCACCTAGGGATTTGGGGACCGAATCCAAAACAGGCAGGCTGTGAACACACACAAAGCCAGCACCAGCTTCTGGGTTACAATGGGGCCCGAACAAAACCGTTCTCCTTGCTGAGACTCTCTTTCTCACAAGGTTAGGGTTATTTTCAGCAACTCACACATACCAAAAAAAAAGAAAGGAGAAAAAAAAAAAAAAAAAAAGGTTGATCAAATTCTCTGTCCTTAGGCAGCAGCTGGAATTCTTTGACTCTTTCCATCACGTCCCCCTCAGCTTCTATCTCTTCTACAAAAAAATACCACACTTGATATGTTTTAGTAGGTGGGTGGAGAGAGTCTATTGGTTTAAAGTTAAAGAGGTTAACTTCATGGCCCTTCAGTAGGAAACAAACATTCCCGGAAGGCAGGACTTGCACAGTGGTTTGTCCAACTTGGCACTGGAATGTTGGGGGTGCAGGAGTCTTTGCTGGGGTGTTAGGGCGGTGGCTGGCATGTGTACTGGTGGGTGTTTCTCAGCGTCCTGAGCCTCTACTCACTAGATGCCAGGAGCCCCCTTCCTTGTCCCCCTCGCAGGTGATAACAATCAGAAATGTCTCCAACAACTGCCCTCCCCTCCCTCTGTTGTCAATCACTGCTTCAGGTAACAGTGAGGTAAGAGCAATGAGGGGGGGGGTCAAGCCATCTGGGTTCACACCAAGGCTTGAATGCTGCCGGGTTATGTGGCCTTGGACCAATTCTTTACCTCTTGAGGTATTACTGTCCTCATTCATAAACTGGGAATAAAAATATCTACTTCACAGGGTCATTATGAGGATTAAATGAAACAATCCAGATTAAGTTCTTAACATGGAGCCTCGCACAGGGTGCTCAGGAGAAAAAAAAAAAGAGCCAGCTGTTCTCAACATCTTTAACACCATCAGTCCTCTCCCTCCTCCCTAGATGTGCATTGTCCTTGGCCCTTCAGGTCATAAGGAAAGAGGTAAGGATAGGAGGGTGATGGGACCAAATGATTAATACCTCATTTATAGCAATGTTTTCATTTCCTGCCTTAACATGGCTGATAAATGCATCTGTTGAAGGAGAATATTTTTAGAAACAAGAACTCCTAAGATCTGAACCCAGGAGGGCATTCTAGCAACCTGGAAAAAAGCTTCTCCATGCATGCAGAAAGAAGCACTTCCCACCTGCCAAAAGCGCAAGCTATCTTTGTACTTTGTTTCCACTGAAGAACAAACAAGGCAGCAGAACATTCGTTTGCACACACTGAAGCCACCAGTGCCTGCAAGAGAACAGGCGAAGAAAGAAGAGTTTTGAGGGGGAAAAAAAGGTATTAAGAACATGAAACCCTGAAACTGGAAATGGTAGATTTCCCAGATTTTCCCAGGATGGAAAGAAAAGTGCTCATTTTTAAAAGTTTTAAATCTTCTCATCCAAATAACAGGGGGAAAATCTTGCTTGTTCTACTTATCCACAAGTATGAAACACAAAGCCCCAAATTCGCCTAATTGTGTCATGGAGGTTACGCTGCAAAGGAAAAATCTGTCAAGGCCCTTCCAAAGGGATGCTTTCTGCCAACCCAGGCCACAGACTCCGCCAAGCCACGGAGCACTTCGTGGGCTGGCAACGGAGGCCACAGAGCCAACGGGATCCAAGTATGCTCTAAACAGAGAACAGAAATGAGCTTGTTTCACCAGCTCCCTGCCGCCGGAACGACCATGACCTCAGAGCTCAGGAGGGTCTGCAATTTCCAGGGTTGGCAGGGCACTCCTCTCCCCATCAAACGGAATTCTATAGGCTACTCCAACATATAAAACCTATATGTTTCCCTGTATGAGATGAGATGAGATATGAGATACACTGTAATACTATAAATATGCTTACATGTTCATACAGCCCACTTACCAAATGCTTACTAGTAACCCAGAGTATGCTAGGAGCGGGTCATACAGTTCTTACCCTCCTGAGGCTTGCATTCTAGTGGATTCTTTTTTTTTTTTAAGATTTTATTTATTTATTTGAGAGAGAGAGAGTATAAGCAGGGGGGAGGAGCAGAGGAAGGAGGGGAAGCAGACTCATGGCTGAGCAGAGACAACCCCCACCCCCAGTGCGGGACCTGATCCCAGGACCCTGAGATGGCAACCCAAGCTAAAGGCAGACACTTAACTGACTGAGCCTCTGAGGCGCCCCAACATTCTAGTGGATTTACGTCAAACTCGGCAGTCCCCAAATTCTACCTAGCACTTAGGTTAAAAGCCCCTGATCCAGTCCAGTCCTCTTGTGTTCCTGACATGAAACCTGTGGCCCAGAAATGTTAGGTGATGTGGCTCAAAGACAGATTTAGTGATGCGCCCCAGGGAACCAGGAAAAACAGGCCGCCTGAAACAGCTAAGCAAATCGAGGGGAGGGACAGGCTAAGTCAGTCAGTCTTTGGGTCCCATACTTCTGTATGGATGGTGCAGCAAACCAACAGATACTTGAAGCAACTAAATGAAGTCACCGTAAAGTTTAAACGGCACTGTGGACCACGGTAAGAAGGCAGCGTCTGCGCGTCTAGTACATTTTGAAAGGCTTCCATCCCAACACAGCTAAAATGAAAGTCTGGCACATGATGAGGTAACTGGAGAGGTCACAAAACCTGAATGCTGCTCAACAGCCCCAGGCAGGAGTAGGGAACACCCAGTCCCCAGCGGGACCTACCCACCCGCAACGCTCCCCATTTTGAGAAGGCAGCCAACAGGAAAGCCCCTCCACCCACCCGACCCCACCCCCCAACCCCCACGCCCACGCCCACGCCCAATCCCACACACAACCCATGTGCAGGATCAAGGGCTGGCCAGCTTCCCTCCCCAGGCTGCAGAAAGGAGCCATTACTCAAAAGCCACCTCTGACCCTCTGCCCACTGGCGAGATGCCTCTCTTCGAAGGTTTATCTAGCTCCAGTGGCTCTGTACAAGGAAAAGCTTGCACACACCATCTACCTTGGGTTTTCTAACAGTTAGGATTTCACTGGATCCTATCCTTTAGGATTCACAAATAGACCAACAGAGGGTGACATCTGGGACCTCTTTTCACATAAATGAACACGTAAACTGGAGACAAAAAAGTCAGACATGGAGACTCTGGTTTGGAAAACTCACAGCTGCACCTGGGTGGTTCTAGCATTTGTAGGTGGGAAAGGGGAAGGGGAGCAGAGGGAAGATTTACACTGCCGTGGACTCCTCATTCTCATGGGAAAACTCGTGTCCCTCCCACAGGTCCCCCTCAGCCCTCTAACTCTCTTTATGGAGGAAAACCTGGTGGCCACACCTGGTCCTGGTTTTTAACAGCTTTTTCTTGGAGCTGAAGTAACAGCTACGCTGCTTTCCTACAGCGGAGAAACTTTCTCACACTTCATTTCACCATCCCTCAGTCCATCAAAACTTCAGGAAGCCTTATTAGTTCTGCGCTCCTTTCAGCTTCCAGATTTATCTCCTTCTATCATCTCCAGCTTAAAGAGGAAGGAAGACTAGGTGTGACTTTCCCCCAGGCAAGTATCTACAGTTCATTGCCTTTTTCTTTTATCTTTTTTAAAAAAATATAATATCATTTTTTTTAAAAAGATTTTCTTTATTTGACAGAGAGAGATTATACACAAGCAGCGGGAGCAGAGGGAGAGGGAGAAGCAGGCTCTCTGCTGATCAGGAAGCCTGATGGGGGAATCAATCCCAGGACCCTGAGATCCTGACCTGAGCCAAAGGCAGATGTTTAACAGACTCTGAGCCACCCAGGAGCCCCGTAACTGCGTTCTTCAATCAAAGTGCTGTCCAGATGCCCAGCGGACCTCATCATCAGCCCCTACATCCTTCTGAACCTGGTCCTCATGACAAAGCCAGCCGGTACAAAAGCTCAGGCAGTGTTTATGAAGATACTTTTATTCAAGTATGGCTGCCTTGATGGTACTGATGAAGTCCCAGAACCTAAGTCAGGTTCGGTGGGGTGAGGTTCGGAGCTGATGACTAAAGAAAGAATTCTTAAGACATCTTTGGTGCAAAATGGTGGTTTATTAAAGCACAGGGACAGGACCCATGGGCAGGAAGAGCTGCGGCTGCCCCGGGTTGTGAGGAGTGGTTGGTTATATACACAGGAGTTGGGTAGGTGAGGACAAAGGGGTGTTCAGAAGGGCTATTGGGGCAAAGAATACTATCAGGATATTGAAGGCTTAGTTGCTATCAAGTAAAGACAATTGGAAGTCTGGTGGAATGTTACATTCCTGCTATCAAGCATCCTTGTTAATGAGATTTAGGTTTAGAAGAAATTTAACTTTATTTACTTTTCCTTCTACTTCCACCTCCTTCGGTTTTTATGGAGGGGAGGGTAACATTAGGCTTGAGGAACAGAGTTCTGTGTCTTTGGAAATTGGGCTATTGATAAGGTAACTTCTTTGTTGTAATCTCAAGGACATTTGCAAACCAAGGGAGACTCCTGTTTTGCAGGATTGCATCTCAGCAAGTTAACTATTTATCATTTTATGGCAGTCAAGGGTGCCTGAGGAATGCTACACCTATGGAGGGGAGCGGATGAAGGGGGGGTTGCAAGGCGCCAGCTCTTGCTTTGTCCTCAGCCAGCCTCCTGCTCCCTCATCAGTACCAACTGGCAGATAACTGTTATCATAGGCAATTCCTGGGAGCAGCCAACCCCCAACTTGAGAAACTTCCTGCTGATGTTCTTAAAATAAATTTGCAAAACGAACCAGGGCCAAATGAAGGAACCTATGAATCATATTTTTTCTATCAAAGAGACCAATAGTCATGAAAATATTTTTACATAGGGAACCCCAACCTTTACCTTCTTATTTTCCACTTATCAGGGCATTCGCTTTGTGAGCAAGTGGGAGGCAGGGTAGAGGGGATTCTAAGAGAGGTTTCCCTTGGGGCATTCTTTCAATGAAACAAGTTACTACTCATGTTGAGAGTGGTGTTCCCTCTGCTTTTTGAAAACTATAAAGACAGAGCTCTTGGGTGCCTGGGTGGCTCAGGTCATGATCTCCTGGTCCTGGGATCGAGCCCCACATGGGGCCCCATGGCAGGCTGCCAGCTCAGGAGGGAGTCTGCTTCTCCTTCTCCGTCTGCATCTCCCCCCTGCTCATGCTCTCTCTCTGTCTCTCTCTCTCTCTGGTCTTGAACGAATAAATAAAATTAACAAAAACATAAAGACAGAACTCTTCTATCAGTCCTTGGCTGTGAAGAACAGTATCCCAGCACTGAAATCAAACACGATGGACCACAAAGCTAGGCTGACACACAAACCAAATGTTTGGGCTGCAAGGTAAACAGGCCTCAGGGTGGGCAGCTCAGGAAATGGACCTTAATTACTGTTATTTGTTCAGTCAAACCTAGAATTTCTCGAGAGTCTGCTGGGTAGAGTGGAGGATGGAACAAATAGAGGGCTCCTTTGATGATTTCTGGATCTGTCTCACCCCTCCTTCTGTCCCTGGGGCAATCCAAGACCTCGGTGTTCAGGGAGCCCCAAGGGGCGTGACAGGTTGGGGTTGGGGCAGGGCTGATGGACGGTACCTCTGAAGTGGGCACCCCCACCTTCCATGAAGACAGCACATAGGTATCTGACAACACATGGAAGCTGGGGGGGTGTGTGGGAGGATGGCAATCAAGGAGGAAGTAACTGAGAAACCTCTGGGGACCCAGACTTGTTGGTGATGGTGGGAGGAGCAGCCTGGGGGAAATCCACCTACCCTCACTTATGTTGGCAGGTAGTAAACAGAACAGATCACAAATATTAATGGAAAACCAGGAATCAGAAGGTGACATTTAGCTTGCATTTTCATGAACATGCTGGAATTTTTATAAGACATAAACAATAACTAAATTCTGCTGTCAAAACTCTCCATTTCATATCACTAACTTTCTCATGAAACTCTGTACTTTAAAAAGGATATCCCACTCCGAGAACAAGTGTGAGAGGCAGAGTTCTAATCAAATTAAAACTCATTTGACAGACTGGTTACCCTCAGGCATCCAGAACATCTTGAAAGGAAGCATTCCAAAGCAGGAAAAACAAACCAAAACAAAAAGTAGTTGTCAGGTATAAATTGGAAACCTGAAGATTTAACCTGTGATAATACAACTTCCCATTTACCAACTAGAAAGGGAGAAGGCTTGATCCACAGATATTCTAGCCAACTTCCAGTCTTCCCAAGGAAGGTGAGGAAGCAACTGGGGAAACAGAGAAAACAGGCTAAAATAGGCAACAGAAAAGATAACAGAAGCAACTTAACTGAGCACCTATTGCATGCATCATACACTTTACTTGATTCCTTATACACATTACAGAATTTACTGTTCATCATGACCCTTTGTTGTTATCCATTTCCATTAAGGGTGAAAAAGTTGATCAAATAAAGACACATCTATAAATGAAAGAACGGGGATTTCTGTTTCAGTTGGGTGGCTCCTAAGTCCATTTCTTTCCACTGTTTTATAATGTTTAAATATCAGTGTAACACTTTGGGTCAGGGAAGGGTAAGAGGAAGTAAACACTGCTCCTTGGTAGTCTACACAATTCCTTTCTGCAAATTAGAAAAAGGCATAGCATGAGCAAGCCAGCAGGGACTGCATCTCAGCTCTCACTTTCCCTCTCAGCTGGTTACCTTTGTGCAGTACACAAACTGTGCAACCTTATATGGCAGCCCTAGTGCTAATGTATCCCCGAAATGCCTCGTGACCTGCTTAATCCTACTGCCTGGATTAAGTTCTTTTTATAAATTGTCTTAACTTCATAAAACCCATCTCACTGGAATTAGGTCTCTTGGGAATGATTTATTTAAAATCTGTTCCAACACTAGCCTCTATATTCCATCAAAGCAAAGACTATGCTTCTTGTTCTAGGCTCTCTTCAGTACCTAGCCTGGTGCCTTCATCACAGCTGGTGCTCCCTAAATATCTGTTGAATATTTTAGAAGCTGTCTAAAGGAGAGATAGCACTCTTATTGAAGTAACTGGCATGAAAAGGGCAGGCAAACAGCTAAATGAAGAGTGCAGCCCCCAAAAGGAAGATGTCACTTCTAGCTGAGGTCATCTGGGAGCACTCACAACAGAGGTCGTGTTTTCTTTTGCCTGCTTGTTTATTTTTTATTAGCTCTAAATGTTGGGTACAGACCAAAGTCAAATATAAAAATATCTCTACCATCTAAAAGGGAGCATTTGTTTCCTAACCTTTCTCTTTCTTTTTTTTTTTTTTTCAAAGTAAGCTCTGTGCTGGATGTGGGGTTTGAACTCACAACCTAGAGATCTACCAACTGAGCCTGCCAAACCCCTTTCTCTTTCCATGTTAAAGATTATAATGGCAGGGCATCTCGGTGGCTCAGCCGTTAAGCGGCTGCTTTAGGCTCAGGTCATGATACTGGGGTCCTGGGCTCAATACCCGCAGGCTCCCTGCTCCACAGGAAGCCTGTTCTCCCTCTGCCTCTCCCCTTGCTTGTGTTCCCTCTCTCACTGTCTCTCTCTCTGTCAAAGAAATAAATAAAATCTTTAAAAAATAAATTTAAAAAGGGGCACCTGGGTGGCTCAGTGGGTTAAAGCCTCTGCCTTTGGCTCAGGTCATGATCCCCGTGTCCTTGGATCCAGCCCTACATCGGGCTCTCTGCTCAGCGGGAGCTTGCTTCCCTTCCTCTCTCTCTGCCTGCTTCTCTGCCCACCGTGATCGCTTGTCAAATAAATAAAATCTTTTAAAAAAATAAATCAATCAATCAAAAAATAAAAAATAAATTATAATGGCAAGTAGGTGCATTATGGGATAAGAACTGTGTGAGTTCTATGTTCCAGGGGCCTGTACCCTAACTTCATTCACTTAGGAAGGTTGAGCTCTCGGTTGAGGCTACACTCGTCCATTCTCAACACTTCCATCAAAGTGTAACACCTGCATCAGCCTTCGCAAACCTCCTCACGTTCTATCCTGGTAACCACCCCACTGATGGGCAGGAAGGGCAGCATTACTCCCATCATGGAATTGAACGCAAAGCCTGGATGAGTTGCCTCACTTTCTGAATGCATTCTTTCTAACATAGCACGGGACAAGGATAAGGGGAGAGAGAGGAGCCTGCTCGCAGGAGAAAGGACAGTTGAGCTAACCTAGATACTTCCACACTGCTGTGGGAGCACAGGGTTCCCCAACAGGCAGTGTAGGACGCAGTCGCACAGACAGGTGAGATCCGCACACGGGCACGTGAATCCAAGAAGGACAGAGTCCCAGCACTCGGGCACTACTTCCACGTGTCAAACTTTGCAGCAAGTTCCACAGTTCAGGAAGGCAGAGAATTACATGCTGCACTGCTATCAAAACACTGATAATTAAAGATGAGAGTGTCTGAGGCAGCCAGGGCGATCCTTCTACTCAGTACTCATTATAAATAATCGTTACCTACCCTTTCTTAAGCGCTTCCTCTGTATCACGGCACTGCCCTGCGGAGCTTCTGTGACATTCTTTCATTTAATCTTCAAAAGAGCCCTGCCATGTAAGTGTTGCAATCCCCATTTTACACCAGAGGAAATCGGAATTTCTGACTGTAAAGATCATCAGGATTCCAAAATCTGGGTTGATACATCACCACATCTCCAGCGGACTTAAGAGTACACGGTTTGAAAAAAGAAAAAAAAAAAAGGAGTACACGGTTTGGAAGCTTCCTCCACCCGCCCCAACAGAGATACACAACATGAAGACACTGTAGAGCAGGTCCAGGCACACAAAGCCCGGGGCAGTGAGAAGAGCCCACCGGACCTGCGTCCTCCTCGCCCCGCCCCCACTGAGCACCATTCCAGTGGTTTGCTGTCAGAACACTGCCCCGCCAAGGCACCCTAAAAAGCCCTCCATAGGTCTTTCTGAAGGGCAGTTCTTCATACTACTAAGTTCTGGCAGTGGCTGTGACATAATTTTTTTTGAATAACAACAACAACAAAAAATTTGTGTATTTTCTAGGTACCAGCCAGGGTCCTAAATTTTGGGCATAGATTCATTTCATCCTCACAACCCTGTAAGGTAAATACTCATTGATGCCACTTTTTCATTGGTAATTTTCCCATTTTTTTCCCCAAACAAGAAAGTATTACTGAATTTTTTGGCATGAAAATATACCACTTTTATAAACAGAAAAACACTGTATAAGCTATAGGGACTCAGAAAAGGTGCTGGAAAGACAAAATAAAAAGTGTTAAAAAGAAAATCACAGGCTCAAAATGGTGTCACTTAGGTTAACACCCCAAGTCAGTAAATAAGACTTACTACCTAACTACAGCGTCAACTCCCCAGAAAAGTATCCTTTAACCAGTTAACATGGAATTTCCTGGTCAGCACTGGGAAGTTTACTAATAGACCCCTTCCACTCCCCTTACGAGGCAACCATGCCTAAAACAATGGATTCTCTGCTAGTGATTTCCTGACCACCCCCCCTCTTTAAAAACCTTTCCTCTTCTATAGCCAAATGGAGCTCTCCTCTACTTGCTGGATGTGAAGCTGCCAGATTCGGGAATCGAATAAAGCCAAATCTTCAAAATCTACTTGGTTCAATTTGTGTTATTTAACAAAAGACACGGAGAAATAGAAGGTCATTTCCATTTTTTCACACATGGGAAAGTTGAGGTGGATAAAAAGAAATTAACTTTTTTTTAAAGTTCTGAGGTCCCGAGATGTGAACTCAGGACCTAAAATTCACCCAGACTTCAGCAGTACCGTCTCTAAAATGAAGAAACTGTCAAGAGCTGATGACATACACGTGTGATAAGATTATGATCTACAGAGAGAGAGAGGATGTTTAGAAGTTTGAGCAATTATTTGAGGCTTTAGTTAAAAACACAGACACTAAGCATAGAACAGAGCGAAGCTGAGTTTGGTACCTGTAGCAAGTCTAAAATCCTACCCGTAATCCCAATATCCTCGCACCACTAGCTACCTTCCTTCAACTATTATACTCAGGAAACATTTTTAAGCTTGCTTACATGTTCATTCACTTTGATTCTGCACAAAATGCCCACTTCTAAAATGTCCCATGGTTCCTTTTTCCCATTGCTAATATTAGAATTCCTCCCACTCTTTCTAAGATACATTAACAAGATCATTCCAAACTCTTCAAACTTAACTATTACAAGAAGATACAAAAGCAAAAGACAGAAAACAAAAATTATACTTGGGCTTAAAGCAAATTGAGTGGTTAAGTTCTTCAGAAAATTCCCTTTCCCTCAAAATACCACCTTCCAACACCTGAATACTTTACACAGAGGCAGATTTTCCCTATTTTAACATCTTGGAATCATCCCCTTTTAGGCTATATAAAACAAAACAATTTTGGGGTACCTCGGTGGCTCAGTTGGTTAAGTGTCTGCCTTCAGCCCTGGTCAGAATCCTGGGGTCCTAGGATTGATCCCCACATCAGGCTCCCTGCTCAGCATCCGGGCTGCATCTCCCCTCCCTCCCCCAGCTTGTGCTCTCCCTCCCTCACTCTCTTTCTCAAATAAATAAATAAAATCTTTTTTTTTTTTTTTAATCATCTTGCGGTGAATTTTGAAGTTATCAAATAACTGAAAAATGATCAAAAGAAACAAGAATTTGAACCCCCTCACATTAAACACTCATACTTAAAGTCAACACTACAAAAGCATGAAAGCCAACAAGTAACAGAAACTTGCTCCCTGATGTAAGCAGGAACCCCAGCCAGTGAAGCAATACAAAAGTACAGCGCCCCGTATCAGAGTTACGATGATGAACACCTGTAAGGATTATGGGAGATCCGCCGTGCAAAGTGTTTATTTATTAGCCCACATGCCCGGCACACAGAGCAGAGCTCCACAGTAGCTTGGATCAAATACTCATCCCTTTCAATATGGTTACTTAACTACACTGTGCCTTGGTAGCCTCATCTGCAAAACAGAAATACTAGTAGTTCACACATCGTGGGATTATTAGGATGGACAAGGCATCCACCAAAGCACTTAACAACATTAGGAAGAAGCTCAGGGCTCACAGGGGCTGGGATGTGAACCTAGTTACTCCAAAGTAGCTATGACCTCGTTTCCTCGAACTCCACCTGAAAACTGATGCTCAGGGAGACTTAACCTGATCACCAACGTGTTTCCCAATGCTCAAGGAAACTCCCAAGGGCCCCCATCCTCCCGACAGCTCAGTCAGCTCCAGAGCTTGCAGCTTACACCCTCTTAGCCGGATCACCCACACCCTACATCTGACCAAAAAGTGATTCCCCTCTGTATTCTGGTGTGCCAACTTTTTTCAAACAGGGCTTGGAAAGGGTAGGGAGGGGAGGGTCATAACTATCTAAAAAATTACAACAGGGGCGCCTGGGTGGCGCAGTTAGTTAAGTGTCCAAACCTTGGTTTCAGCTCAGGTCATGATCTCAGGGTCATGGGATCGAGCCCTCCATGGGGCTCCACACTCTGCGTGGAATCTGCTTGGGATTCTCTCCTCTCCTTCTGCCCCTCCCCCCTGCTCGCTCTCTCACTCTCTCAAATAAATAAATATTAAAAAAAAAAATTACAGCAACAAAGGCAACCACACACACCTGGACAGCAATTGGCTACAGTGCTATGATGGACTCCAGCAAATATGGACAATTTCTGCCACCCCATGAGGCGGTTACTTTCACTATTATCTCCACAGTAGCAATGACGCATTTGGGCTCAAAAAATTAAGTCACCCAAGGTCACAGCTCATTAGGCACAAGGATAAGGGCTAGACCCAGGTGTGTGACTTTAAAGGCAGTGTTCTTCAGTTAAAAAAAAAAAAAAAAAAAAAGTCAGCATTCTTAACCACCTCACCAAGCCAATACAGGAAAGATAAAAAAGGGGTGGGGGGAGCAACTGGCCTGCTCAGTCAGGAGCCTGCAATTCTCAATGTGAGTCATTGACTTTGAGTCCCGCGCTGGGCATAGAGATGACTTTAAAAAAAGATAAAAAGGAAAAACGGAAGAGCACTTTAAAAAAAAATAATCTTGGGGGACGCCTGGGTGGCTCAGTTGGTTAAGCAGCTGCCTTCGGCTCAGGTCATGATCCCAGCGTCCTGGGATGGAGTCCCACATCGGGCTCCTAGCTCAGCAGGGAGCCTGCTTCTCCCTCTGCCTCTGCCTGCCATTCTGTCTGCCTGTGCTCGCTCTCTCCCCCTCTCTCTCTCTGATAAATAAATAAAATTTTTTTAAAAAAGTTAAAAAAAATAATCTTGGAAAACTGAATCAAAATTTATTTTCCAATCAACTTACTGCTTGGTAAATGGAAATATTAAATAAAAAAGAAATGGCTACTGCTCCATATGGCAAGGAAGTGCACTTTAGTCCTGACAGCTCCACTACCAAGGAGCAGTTTAACTGTGACCTGTGGATGGCTCCAATTTCTACTGCTACAGTGTACATAGTCTTTGATTTGTACAAACAAAACCATCTCTCATGCCCCTCACAATATCTACCACAGCCCTGTTACTTATAATTAATCCTCTATAATATTTAATCTCATGACCACACAGAGATGAGTCAACCACCTAAGAATGACTAGTCACCAGTCACCAAACTGCAATTTCAAGCCCATTGACTGACTGTCCCACTGTGTCTATAGCCCAGATGAATAATTCATCCAGTGTATAGTTGATCTTTATTTTTTTTTAAGATTTATTATTTATTTATTTGACAGACAGAGAGAGAGAGAAAGCACACGCAGGGGGAAGGGCAGCGGGAGAGGGAGAAGCAGCCTCTGCACTGAGCAAGGAGCCCACCCAGGGGACTTGATCCAACGACCCTGGGACCATGAGCCAAAGGCAGACACTTAACCAACTGAGCCACCCAGGCATGCCTGTATAGTCAATTTTTAGAAATTAAGAATTGAGAGCCCAGAAATAAATCCTAACATTTATGGCCCAATTGATTTTTGACAAGAAGATCAATTTAAGGGAGAAAGAGCAGTATTTTCAAAAAATGGTGTTGGAACCCGATAACCAAATGCAAAAGAATCCCATCTTATATCATACATAAAAATTAACTCAAGACGGATCAAAGACCTAAACGTAGTAGCGAAAAACAATGAAACTGTTAGAAGAAAACACAGCACTAAACCTTCATGACCTTGGGTCAGGCAAAAATTTCTTAGCTACGAAACCAAAAGCATAAGCAAAAATAATAATAATAATAAAGTGGACTACATCAAAATTAAAAGCTTTTATGCTTCAAATGATACCATTAAGAAAGTGAAAAGACAAGTCACAGAATAAGAGAAAATATCTGCAAATCACCTGTCTTATAAAGCTATCTAGAATATCTAGATATCTAGAATCTATGAATCAAGATATCTAGAATAGATTATAGAATATCTAGAATATTTGAAAAACTTTTAAATTACAGTAATAGGAGTACATGGGTGGTCCAGTTGGTTAAGTGTCAACTCTTGGTTTTGGCTCAGGTCATGATCTCAGGGTTGTGAGATTGAGTCCTGTGTCCAGCCCATGCTCAGCGCAGTCTACCTCAGAGTCTCTCTCTTTCTCCCTGTGCTCCTCCTGCTCACGTTCTCTCTAAAATAAATACATCTTTAAAATTAAATAAATAAATAAACAAACAAATAAATAGCATAAAATTCAGTAACAAAAAACCACCCAGTTTAGAAATGGACAGGGTCTGGGGGCACCTGGGTGGCTCAGTGGGTTAAGCCTCTGCCTTCGGCTCAGGTCATGATCTCAGGGTCCTGGGGTCAAGTCCCGCATCGGGCTCTCTGCTCAGCAGGGAGCCTGCTTCCCCTCTCTCTCTCTGTCTGCCTCTCCGTCTACTTGTGATTTCTATCAAATAAATAAAATCTTTTAAAAAATAAATAAATAAATAAAATCTTAAAAAAAAAAAAAAAAGAAAGGAAGGAAGGAAGAAAAGAAATGGACAGGGTCCAGTGTGGCTCAGTCAGTTAAGTGACCAATTCTTCATTTCAGCTCAGGTCATGATTTCAGGGCCATGAGATCGAGTCCTGTATTGGGCTCCATGCTCAGCAGGGAGTCTGCATGAGATTCTCTCTCTTTCCCTCTCCTTCTGCCCCTCTCCTGCTCGCACTCTCCTTCTCAAATAAATAAATAAAATCTAAGAAATGGGCAACGGATCTGAACAGACATTCTTCAAAGAAGATATGGGAATGGTTAATAAGCACCTGAAAAAAGATGTTCGACATTATCAGCCATTAGGAAAATGCAAATCAAAACCAAAATGAGATGCCACTTCACACCCACTAGGATGGCTGTAATTAAAAGGGAAAAAAAGTAACGAGAGTCAGCAAGGATGTGGAGAAATCGAGAGCCCTCATACAGTGCTGGTGGAACAGTACGCCACAGCAGCCTCTTTGGAAAATGATTTGACAGTACCTCAAAATGTTAAACATGGTTCGTTACCACACGATCCAGCAGTTTCACAGATAGGTACTGAAGAGAAATGAAAACATATGCACACAAAAACTTGTACACAGATGGTGATAGAATCATTATTAAAAGGCAAAAAGCAGAACCATGCTCAAACAACCATCAACTGACAGACAGATGAGTAAGATGAGGGATAGTCCATAAAAGAGAATGAAATACTGGTACACGCTACAACATGGATGAACCCTGAACACAAGCCCAGTGAGAGAAGCCAGTCAAAAGACCACACACTGTTTGGTTCTTTTCATAAAACATGGGGGCGCATGGGTGGCTCAGCAGGTTAAGCCTCCGCCTTCGACTCAGGTAATGACTTCAGGATCCTGGGATCGAGCCTGATATTGGGCTCCATGCTTGGCAGGGAGCCTGCTTCCCCTTCTCTCTCTCTGCCTGCCTCTCTGCCTACTTGTGATTTCTGTCAAATAAATTAACTAATTTTTTAAAAAAACACGCAGAAGAGGCAAATCCACAGAGTTAGCAAGCAGGTTAGCCATTCCCAGGGCTCTGAGGACATTTGGGAGGAAAGTAGGAATGGCTGCTTACAGCCAGGGAAGGTGAAAAAATGTCCCACAGTTAGACTGTAGTGATGGTTTCCCAACTCTGGGAATATCCTAAAAACCACTGTTTCATACAGTTTAAATGCATGAGCTATATGGTATGTGTACTATGTTATCTTAATTTTTATAAAGATTTTTTAATTAAAAAATAACCTTATAAAGTCCTTTTAAAAGAAATGGGGGAAGTGTTTAAAAAAAAAAAAAGGAAAACCTCAAATCATGATTTTTTTTTTAAAAGCTGGCTATTTTTCCTCAACAGAAAAGTAAAAGCTTAGGCATTTCTCCAACTCCACTTCAAGAACAAAAAGGAAACTATGAGGTTTTTTGGAACACCTGTTAATTTAAACAGGAATCAAGTGTCCCCCAAGGACAAATCTCTAGCACTTAAGGCTGAAATCGTTTCATGTATTTAACTTATTGGTCAGCTATAAAATGCTTTGTAAAGTTTACATAAAGTTTTTCATGGATCTTTCCACATTCAGTTTTCTTAAGAGACTGCACATTGGCGATGGCTGAATTCTGGCACCAGAGCTCCCATTTCTCCAACAATTTTCTTGTTTTATACCAAAGCAGCCCTTTCAAATGTCTTCTAAAAATCCAGAGACAGCTGGAGACCCTTACAAAAACTAATTTGATGGATTAACCGTAATCTTGGCACCCACGTTTATGGGTGGCATATTCTTTTTTTCCAGTTCTGTTCACCTCAGTACACTCCAGTTACGAAAAAAAAAAAAAGATATTTACATATGCAAATGAATAATACACATATACCCCATATCTGTACAGAACTGTGCAGCCAAATTAATCATCTCAGCTTCCTGTCTTAATGCAAAAATGGGTCAAATCTATTATGTCTAAAGCCATTTCCTAAATATATAACACACATACCACTACCACCATCATTTCCTTGAGGGGCAAGAGCAGTATCAAGAATGAAAACAGGGCCAGAAAAATGCAATCATACATGTCAAAATTCACACATTTAAGTTTGCTAAAACCGAAGACTGAACATTTTAAAAGTAACCAACACATGCTCGTGAAAAATTGAAACAGCACAGCAAGATGCCAAATGAGAAACAAATGCTCCCTCCATTATCCTCTAACATCCAACCTCCTATTCTTACTCCAATGCAGTAAGCACTCACCACAGGGTTTTTTTAACATTTTTTTAAAAAGATTTTATTTTACTTGACAAAGAAAGCAAGAGCAGGGGGAACACCACAGGGAGAGGGAGAAGCAGGCTCCCTGCTGAGCAAGGAGCTCGCAGGACCCCAGGATCATAACCTGAGCCAAAGGCAGAGGCTCACCTGACCGAGCCACCCAGGAGCCCCACGACAGTTTCTATGTGTATCTTCTATATGACAGTATACAGTCTTCTATATATGACAGTTTTTGTATATTACAAAATATCTTAAGAGCTTTCAGAAGCCTTTATGCATTTACAAGCACTGAGATACATAAATACTTATGTACCCATTCCTTTAGAAAACCATATATATTGGGTTTCATCACATACGTACTTTTCTTTGATCCCTATTTAACAGCACATCTTGGACTTCTCTCCCTCTCTGCACAAATTTACCTTATTTTTTTAGGGGCAACCTAATATTATGTTGTATGGAAGTCTAATAAATTTATACTTATAAATTGGTTTTCACTACCAACAATGAATTAAGATGTTCCACATTTACTCCCAATACAAAAAAAAAAAAAAAAAAAAGAATTTATTCCTTCAGAGGTGAATAAACATGAATCTACAAACGATGGTTTTTCTATCACTTTATCAACTCTGGGTATTATACTTTTTTGAGAGAGAGAGAGAGCATGCAGGAGCAAGGGAGTAGTGGCAGAGGGAGAGGAAGAAGCAGGCTCCCCGCTGAGCAGGGAGCCCCCATGCAGGGCTTGATCCTATGGCCCTGAGATCATGACCTGAGCCAAAGGCAAAAGTTTAACCAATTAAGCCACCCAGGAGCCCATGGGTATTATATTTTTAACTGCCAATCTGATTAGAGATATTTTTTCACTATATTTTTAATTATATTTTTTAATTATGAGAAAGACTGAGCATCTTTTCACAAATTCTCTGACAATTTACTTTTTTTTTCCCTGAAGTATCTATCCCTAACCTTTGTACATTTTTTCTATTGTGTGTCTTTTTCACTGATTTATAAAAACTCTTCTGGTACACTAAGGAAAACATATCTTTTTTTTTTTTTAAAGGATTTTATTTATTTGACAGAGAGAGAAATCAGAAGTAGGCAGAGAGGCAGGCAGAGAGAGAGAGAGGAGGAAGCAGGCTCCCCGCAGAGCAGAGAGCCCAATGTGGGGCTCCATCCCAGGACCCTGGGATCATGACCTGAGCCGAAGGCAGAGGCTTTAACCCACTGAGCCACCCAGGTGCCCCAGGAAAACATACCTTTACCCTATGAATCACTGTGTACCATTTGTGCTTGATTTTGTTTATATCTTGCTCTGGACAAGCTCCTCGTTTTTATATAGTCAAATTCATCAATTTGTTTTATGTATCTTCCATTATAACTAGAAAAACCTTAGCCATTCCAACATTATAATTTTAAAAATTCACTAATCTTTCCTCCTAATATTTTTATGGACCTCTTTTAACCAATTTTAATACGGTTAAATATGAGAGCTACACATTATTTATTCTGATGTAAAGGGCATGGATCAAGCCTCAAAGACACTTATTTACATCTTAGAATTTTGGTATTGTTATCCCAAAAAAAGTGCCAGTCCATCCTGTAACAGGGAACATTTATGAACTCATATTCTGGGCCAGCTACTGTTCCAAGTGCAAAATCCTATGAAGACACTAGTGATTACCCCATATCACAGGTAAATAAACAAAAAACAGGAAAGGCACACCACTGGAAAGGGGCAGACTACACCTAAATTCAAGCATCAGAATCAGCTCTTAACTATCTAACTATACCACCTCTAGACAGTCAACAATAAAGCCTAAAATGCACATTTGAAATAGGTCTAGATGAATTCTCTCACTATAAAGCATGCTTTTCCTTTTCCTATCAAACATAGGCTCATTTAACTGGCTTACCTAAAGCACTAACTCTTAACATACTATTTCTGAGCAACATTTAAAGTAAACCACATCCAAAGTACAATCTGTGTCCTTATGTCAAGTTTTTATTGTATCTCATAGTATATATTGTATCTACTATATCTCATATATGTCAAGGTGGAGCTGTAGTAGAATCATCTACTTTGCTCGGGTCCTTTTTCATCTCTACAGTTGTGCGGCTTTCAAGGAGAATTCAGTCTGTTTCACAAGAACTCTAAACTGTAGGGAAAAAATTATCAAGCCCAAAGCACTCAGTGGTTCTTATCTGGGCAGTGTCCCACCTCCCTGGGGCTTTGTGGGTCACAGATGATAAAGGGCAGGGCAGTGTTTTCACCAAGACCAGTGAGTGCTACTACTATCTGGGGTTTATCGGCTCTGCGGGAAGAGTCGCTCAAGAGAAAGAATTGTTGCACCCAAAAGACCAACACCACTGCCCTGGGACATGCTGGCTCACATCAGCCCTTCCAAATGCTACAGCCCACTTAAGTCCACAGCTTTTTATCTCTTCTAAGAACAGCCTTACAGAATAGATAATTTGTGATCAAGAACTCCAGAAATTCTTTACAGTACTAATTTCTAATATTCTCGAAGTCTTGCAAACAGGAAGAGGGAGTTATGCCAACCAGAAGACAGAAGGGATGTCTCCCAAACAAAATAATCTAGGAATACCCCCAGACTTGCCATAATGAGGATCAAATGCAAATGAGCATTAATTAGCCTTCTTCGCCAGCACTCCAAAGCCCTGCTTGCTTTCTGCCACACCACAGCAGGAAAAAGAAGTCAGAGACTCTGCTCGGCTGGACCTCTCGCTTCCAAGAAAAGGCAACCCCCGGGACAACCCACATCGCTCTCCTCCCCCCATCATAAGGAAATGATTTACTGCTTCATGCTTTTCAAAGCCTGCGAGGAGCAACTACTGCTCAGCATAATAATGTGCACAGAGCGGCTCACTGGTTAACCAGCTCTTTCTAAATAGCCTAATACCTCTTATTCAGCAACCTGCAACTTCCACAAAATGACATCACTTGGTAAGAAAACATAGTCTTAAAAACTGCTTTCTGTTAAATCCTACAATCCCCCAACAGAGCAGAACTTTCTGGGTGGAAAAATGGTAAACAATTATTTGGGAATTTAAGGGAAGAGACAGGACAAAAGGTGTAAACTGATTTTATTTCAGCAAAACATGGTATCAAAAACCAATATGGGACATCAACCATAAGATGTTTAAAACCTATAGCCATGAGCTCTTTGTTGAACTGCTCTGCAAAGATGGTAGATGTCTTCAGGATAATTAAATATATATATCCACCCATTCACTCTCTTGTCATTTAAGAACTGTGTACTGGGCACTGAGCATGGCCAAGGCCTGGGGAGCAAGGTGGCAGCCCCTGGGCCCTGATTTGCTGTTGGTTGTAGAAGAGGCCCTGAGCTCTGGGAGCTACTCTCCTCTTCAATAACATGTGAGGGTGGGTGTGTCACTCCCTTAAGGATCCTTTTAGCTCCAGAAGTCACCTGTGACTTCCCAGATTCCCACAGGCCACAGGCCATCGGAAAACAACAACCCACAACCAGAAGTGACAGCTATCACTCCTACCAGAAAGTCAGGAGAGACTCCAGGTGGCCTGCTACCAACCGAACACTTCCCAAGATGGTTCTCATTTCAAACTACCTGACCATTATCCTTAAAAAGTATCTGAGTTGCTAAAAGTTCCAAATATTTTGGCTTCCGATTGAAATTTCTCATACCCCGAGGCCCAATTCCCCTTTGTCAGCATGTCCCAATTTACAGTTTGTGGTTTGGGAGGATGCTGGGGATTCCCATAACCAGCAGGATCAACCCAGCTGTGGTCCTCTTATGGCCCAGGAGCCACCGCGCGCACCCACCTTCCAACTTCGCCTGCCTCTTCTGACTATTACACAAAACTATCTTCTTCCTCTCCAAGATCCTAGCTGACGGGTCATTTTGGACTCGGGAGGTCCACAGGAAGAATTAAAACAGAGCTCCCAAAAGTGGAGGAGAACAGCTTCCAAAGCTAGGACGTTTCTGTCTCTGGAGCTATTTGCTTATTATGGTACAAGAAATCTGAGCATAGGGATGCCTGGGTGGCTCAGTTGGTTGGGCAGCTGCCTTCGGCTCGGGTCATGATCCCAGCGTCCTGGGATCGAGTCCCGCATCGGGCTCCTTGCTCCACAGGGAGCCTGCTTCTCCCTCTGACTCTGCCTTCCACTGTGTCTGCCTGTGCTCGCTCTCGCTCGCTCTCTCTCTGAAAAAAAAAAAAAACTTAAAAAAAAAAAAAAAAAAAAAAAGAAATCTGAGCATAACTGGGTACAAGGAGGAGCAGAAGACAGAAGATCCTTCCAGCCACTTCCAGCACCAAGTTTCTGGGAGTTGGTCCAAAGGGAGGCAGGGGGGCCAGCTCCCCCCTCACACAGCTAACAGGAGCATAAACTGGTCAGTTTAGTGAAGAAGGTCTCCAACATCCAGGGTTTCGGAGCTACTCATCCTATGTCGGTCCTGCTATACTTGCTTTAAAAACACAAATTTGGGGGCGCCTGGGTAGCTCAGTGGGTTGAGGCCTCTGCCTTCAGCTCAGGTCATGGCCCCAGGGTCCTCGGATCAAGCCCCGCATTGGGGCTCTCTGCTCAGCGGGGAGCCTTCTTCCTCCTCTCTCTCTCTCTGCCTGCCTCTCCACCTACTTGTGATTTCTGTCAAATGAATAAATAAAATCTTAAAAAAAAAAAAACACAAATTTGCTCCAACAGAATTTATACATTTTTTAAAGATTTTATTAACTTGAGAGAGAAAGAGAGAAAGAGCACTTGAGCGAACAGGTAGGAGCAGAGGGAGAGGGAGGAAAAAAATCTCAAGTACATTCCACACTGAGTGCAGAGCCTGATGTGGGACTTGTTCCCACAACCGTGAAATCGTGACCTGAGCTGAAACCAAGAGTCAGACGCTCAACAGACAGAGCCACCCAGGTGTCCCCCAACAGGGCTGATAATAAGAGTTCAGAGCATGTCACCTTAAAATATGACACTTTGGCGTATCGAGTAAAGACACCTGAGAAACAGCAGGTGCAAGAAAGACTCTGGCCTTCCTTTTGCTTCCTGAATAAAGGAGATAAACTCCCACAAGGAAGGTGCCCTCCCTATCCCGGGAGGAAAGCATTCCTATGAAAGAACAGAAGCTTAACTAGTTTCCTTTTTTTTAATGTATCACTGACAAAGTTAAGAATGCTATGTCCCAACCTCATTATTCCCTTGGCCTGTGGTTGTTTTGGGTATTGTTTTGTTTTGTTAAGATTTTATTTATATCCTTGCAAGAGAGACAGACGGACCATGCACAGGGAGGAGGCAGAGGGAGAGGGAGAGGGAGAAACAGACTCCTTGCTGAGCAGAGAGCTCTATGGAGGTCTCAATCCCAGGATCCTGAGATTATGACCTAAGCAGAAGGCAGACACTTAAACAACTGAGCCATCCAGGTACCCTGCGCCTGTGGTTTTTACTGTACAATTCTGCATTGGGTGATTTTTAGGAATGTATATTCACAATGTGTTACAGTAGGACTATTTCCAGTGTTCTAACCTAAAGAGGCACAGGTATAGAGAAAAATTATAGAAGACTTATTTATAAGAGTTGGGGGAATTTTTTTGAAAGAAATGCACTGGGGCACCTGGCTGCTCAGTGGTGGAACCTGAGACTCATGATCTCAAGGTTGTAATATTAAGCCCCCTGTTGGGTATACAGATTACTATAAAACTTTGGGTGCCTGGGTAGCTCAGTTAGTAGAGCATGTGACTCTCGATCTTTGGGTTGTGAATTCAAGCCCCACATACAGCAAAGAGCTTACTTAAAAAAAAAAAAAAAAAAAGACAAAAGACACAAATGAGTTGAAAGTTAAAAGGAGTATATGGTCTTTTAGAGATCAGACAAAGACTTAAAGATAAAGAGCATTTCCAGAGATAAAAGAGACCATTTTATTAAAGGATCCACTCAGGGCCCCTGAGTGTCTCAGTCAGTTAGCATCGATTCTTGATTTGGGGTCAGCTCATGTTCTCAGGGTCCTTGGAGGGAGCCCCACACCCAAATCCAATTCCTCGCCCAGCAGGGTATCTGTTTGAGATTCTCACTCTTCTCTGCCCCTCCCCAACTTGAGTGCATGAGCCCGCCCATGCACACACGCCCTCTCTCTAAAATAATTATGTAAATCTTAAAAAAAAAAAAAAGATCAATTCCTTACAGAAACATAACAATCTTAAATGTGTGTACACCTAATCCAGCTTCAAAATATAGTAAACAAAAAATGATAGAACTAATGGGAGAGATAAAAAACACAATCATTTTAGAAAATACCCTTCTCCTAGTAGTTCATGGAATTAGATTATCTCCATCCCCACCACCACCGACACTAAAAAAATCAGTACAGGAGATCTGAGTGACACAAGCAATCAATTGAACACTATAGGTAATAATGGTAGAATCTGCTCTTTTCAAGAGTACATGGGGTAGTCACCAAGATGTATCATTTCTGGGCCAGAAAACAGCTTTAAAAGGAGATGCAACATGGGGGGTTAAGTGGGTAAGAGAAGAATAAATGAAACAAGTTGGGATTGGGAGGGAGACAAACCATAAGTGACTCTTAATCTCACAAAACAAACTGATGGTTGCTGGGGGGAGGGGGGTTGGGAGAAGGGGAGTGGGGTTATGGACATTGGGGAGGGTGTGTGCTATGGTGAGTGCTATGAAGTGTGTAAACCTGACGATTCACAGATCTGTACCCCTGGAGATAAAAACATATTATATGTTTATAAAAAATTAAAAATTAAAAAAAAAAGTAGGCACCAAAAAAAAAAGGACTTAATATATACAGAATATGTCCTTTGATCCCCACAAAAATAAATTTGAAATCAATAGCAAAAATACTCCTGAAATATCCTCAAATATTGGAAAATCTCTAAATAACCTGTAGGTCAAAGAATAAATCGTAAGAGAAATTAGAAAATAAACAGAATAATAAAAACACAACATCAAAATATGTGGGATATAAATTATGACTTATAATACTTATTTACAAGAAAAACAAGAGTTTTAAAATAATGGTCTAAGCTTCTGCCTTAAAAAAAAAAATCAAAGGGCAGATTAAACTTAAGGTAATGATTAAGATAGAAATAAAGAGCAGAAATCAATAAAATAGAAAACAAATGACAATGAAAAAAATTATTTCTTTCACAACATGTTTTTCTGTTTTGTTTTGGGTTGGGTTGTTTTGGGTTTTTTTAGAGGGAGAGAAACAGAAAGAGAATCTCAAGTCAGGTTCCACATCCAGCACAGAGACTGACATGAGGCTCGATCTCACCACCCTGAGATCACGACCTAAGCCAAAATCAAGAATCAGACGCTTAACCAACTGAGCCAACCAGGCAAGCATCTTTCCTAAGTTTAATAATAAAATTGATAAACTCCTAGGTGGAGTCATCAAAAAAAAGAATAAAGAGGGTCCCTGGATGGCTCAGTCAGTTAAGTGCCTGCCTTTGGCTCCAGTAATGATCTCAGGGTCCTGGGATCGAGCCCTGCATCAGGATCCCTGCTCAGCAGCGAGTCAGCTTCCACTTTTCCTCTCCCTCTGTGACCTCTCTCAGCCTCACTCTCTCAAATAAATAAACCTTTAAAAAAGATTAGAAAAAAATTAAAAACAAATTGCTCATATCCACAATATTCCTAGTCCTATCAAGATTAATATATTCTAGGGCGCCTGAGTGGCTCAGTGGGTTAAGCCGCTGCCTTCGGCTCAGGTCATGATCTCAGGGTCCTGGGATGGAGTCCCACATCGGGCTCTCTGCTCGGCAAGGAGCCTGCTTCCCTCTCTCTCTCTCTCTCTGCCTGCCTATCCATCTACTTGTGATTTCTCTCTGTCAAATAAATAAATAAAATCTTTAAAAAAAAAAAAAAAGATTAATATATTCTAAGTAACGGATTTCTACAAAGGACTCACCTTTAGAAAATCCACTGCATTAACCCCAAACAAGATTGGAAAAATCAAGCAAGGGATGACAAGATTATAACCATACTTTAGTAGAAGGATCAAGCTGCTGGTGGTGTGAAAGAGATGACCATGCAATGCAAGAAGGGACTAGAGGGAGGAAAACCTGTTTATCCAACACACATTTCCACCTTCCTGCCTCTAAGCCAACACCCCCCCCACACACACACTCCGGTCTCACTTCAGAGGGTGTCGTCTGTTCTCCGATCCAGCCACGATGAGTGGGAAGCACAGTGCTCACTGGGGTCGAGCTGATCACCCTAGTTCCTCACACCATGCACTCCACATGGACTGCCTTGCTCAGCCTCCATTCATTCCTACCTTCTCTCACGGGTCCTTCCAGTACTGCAGAATCCGGAAAGTAAAACCACATTTCTCAGACTCCCTTGCTGTTCGGGGCCTGACAGTTGGTAACACTCACAACTGGAAGAAAAACCAAATGGGCGCCTCTCTCCTGCTGTGGTATCTGTGGTCAAGCAAGGTCCCCGGACAGGAGAGGCAGTTGCCTCAGCTAGACTCGGAGGTCCTCTGTTGAGCCACCAGCTTTGTGGGTTTCAAGAAATCGTCACCACCGTGACTGGAAGCAGCTTCAGCTTCCAGACTTCTGGAACACAGCTATCATAGTATGTTCTCAAATCCAGCAGCTTAAAGGCTGGTCCCTGATTCTTGCTCCTCTACTTCTTTTATTTTTTAAACAGCTTAGTTTCTTGCATTGTAAATGACACCCTTGCATCACCACTTCACAGAGAACAAAGAGTCAAAGATATCTAGTTAGGATCCTTTTCAGCAATTATATAAGGGAAGCAAGACACAAATCTCCTCCATTTGATGAACAAAGAAACCAAGGCTCAGAAAGCTTAAGAACTGGTAACAGGACTGAGCCCCCAACACCAGGGAGGTTTCTAAGGTTCACTTAGAAGGGACATTTAAAAAAAGACATCTAAGTTTTTGAGATGCCTGCGTGGCTCTGTCAGTTAAGCACCTGCCTTTATTCAGCTCGGGTCATGATCATGATCCCAGGGGTCCTGGGATCGAGTCCCCGCATGGGCTTCCTGTTCAGTGGGGAGCCTGCTTCTCCCTCTGCCTGCTGCTCCCCCTCTGCTTATACTCTCTCTCTGACAAATAAATAAAATCTTAGAGGGGGAAAAAAAAAAAAGACATCTAAGCTTCAGATGGGGAATTTAAAAAGGGGTGCCTTTTAAAGTCTCTTCCAGAAGTTTCTCTGATTCCATGATCTGCCTCAAAAATCACCCCAACCACAAAACCTGATCTTTCCAGAACTAGACTTGAGGATTTTCCAAAGAATAAAATCTCAATGGATCAAACAAATTTAAACAAGAAAAACAAAGGCGAAAGGGGGTAACGGAAGAAGAAGAGAAAAACCAAGGGGATGGAGGCTACCTTCAGACTAAATGTTGGCAGCTTCCAGAACTTAGAGTAAATGAACTTCAGCATCCTGCAGTCTGGGGAAGGAACTGTCCAAGTTTCTTCACTACGCATACCAAGGGCCAGCCCCAGATCTGTTCATGTTGTAACCCGTTCCTCCTTCACGAGAGCAATCTGTTCAGATCTCCCTCTAAAATCAACCACAGGCCCACAAAGGAGTCAGGGATGCCAGGCCAAGAAACCAAACTAGGGCTTGATCCCTAACTTAAGTGAAGTCCTCCCCGCCCTCCACCTCCTTCTGAGAAATATAGTCTTAACAAGTCAGTCAAGAATTTTGCAGTAAGCACCAATGAGATCATCTGTCACACGGGCCCTTCTCCACCCCCTCAAAGGAATATGAGGAAATCTGCCTGTTAAGACCCCTTTCTTGGGATACCTCCGTGGCTCAGTCAGTTAAGCGTCTGCCTTTGGCTCAGGTCATGATCCCAGGATCCTGGGATCGTGTCCTGCATCGGGCTCCCTGCTTGGTGGGGAACCTGATTCACCCTCTGCCTGCTGCTCCCCCTGCTTGTGCTCTGACAAATAAATAAATAAAATTTAAAACACACACACACACACACACACACACACACACACACACACACACACACACACCCTTCCCACTAAGGGAAAGCGACCTTGCTTAAAACAATCCTGTTGTTGTTGTTGTTGGCTAATAACGTCCTTGCCCCGCTCTCCTTCCTATGAAAACCTCCCATTTCCTAAAACTTCTTGAAGCTCCCCTCTGCTAGACGGGATGCTGCCCAATTCATGAATCGGTTTTTTACCCCCCCCCCGCCCCAATTTTTTATTTTTTATTATTTTTAAGTAATCTCTACACCCAGTGTGGGGTCTGAACCCACAACCCTGAGAGATCAAGTGTCGTATGTTCCACTGACTGACCCCACAGGCGCTCCCCAATTCATGAACTGTTTAATAAGGCCAATAAGATCTTCAATTTTACTCAGCTGAATTTTGTGTTTTTTTTTTTTTTTTTTAAGATTTTTATTTATTTGTCAGAGAGAGAGAGAGAGAGAGAGCAAGAGCAAGCACAGGCAGAGTGGCAGGCAGAGTCAGAGGGAGAAGCAGGCTCCCTGCGGAGCAAGGAGCCCGATGTGGGACTCGATCCCAGGACGCCGGGATCATGACCCGAGCCGAAGGCAGCTGCTTAACCAACTGAGCCACCCAGGTGTCCCTGAATTTTGTTTTTTAATACCCCAAAACATTCCACTAAAACCCGGTATCTCGGGATGCCTGGGTGGCTCAGTTGGTTGAGCAGCTGCCTTGGGCTCAGGTCGTGATCCCAGCATCCTGGGATCGAGTCCCACATCGGGCTTCTTGCTCAGCGGGGAGCCTGCTTCTCCCTCTGCCTCTGCCTGCCATTCTGTCTGCCTGTGCTCGCTCTCCCCCCTGCTCTCTGATAAATAAATAAAATCTTTAAAAAAAAAAAAAAAAAAGATATCTCCCACATCTAGCTACTAACCTCCCCTCTACTGCCACAGGTCCTAAAAATGCATTACCTCCCCTCCCCGGCTTCAGTTCCTTAGCTCCCCAGTATCTCTAACCCACAGTGCCATCGCTGCTCCTCCTTGGAAACCAGGGTTCCCCAAATCCCCCAGCATCTAGGACTCTCCCTTACAAACTTCTAGGATGTAGGGTGCCATCTGACAAAGCCAAAACATCTCCTACCCCAAACCCCCAGGCCCTTTCCTCTCCAGGCAGGCTGTACCCTCCATCACTTTATTCTCTTTCTATATTTGTTACAGGAATGTCTTCCTTTTAAAGTTTTGGGTTTGGTTTTTTTATTTTGTTTTGTCTTCAGATTTTATTTTTATGTAATCTCTACACCCAGAGTGGGGATAGAATTTACAATCTGAAGATCAAGTGTCACTGGTTCCACTGACTGACACAACCAGGCACCCCGAAAGCCTGCCTTTTAAATGGAGATGTCTCCACTGTTGGGTCTTCCTTTTATCAATCTACATTAGGTCTTTTGAGGTCATAAGATTCTTTTGAGAAGCTAAAATGGTAAGAACCCTCCCACATGAAACACTGTATAACCACAAGGCTGCACAGAAACCACCTGCACAACTTCCCACCTGCTCCCCTGGGGCTAGTTCATTTACTCCTAAGGAATTGTCTCCCCCAGTGAACCCACTGCTTCCTCCCCTTTCACAGGCATAACTTGGAAGCTGAAATACGCCAGCCTCCATTCAGGTCTCTGAAGGAGTTCTGCCCAGGAGAGATCTTATATGCAGAAAATCCAGCATCAGGGGCACCTGGGTGGCTCAGTGGGTTAAGCCTCTGCCTTCAGCTTGGGTCATGATCTCAGGGTCCTGGGATTGAGCCCCGCATTGGCCTCTCTGCTCGGCAGAGAGCCTGCTTGCCTGCTTCCCCCTGCCTCTCTGCCTACTTGTGATCTCTCTCTCTCTCTCTCTCTCTGTCAAATAAATAAAGGAATAATCTTAAAAAAAAAAAAGAAGAAGAAGAAGAAGAAGAAGAAGAATGAAAGAAAAGAAAAGAAAAAGAAAATTCAGCATCAATTCACTAGTTGCTCCCAAGCATAAAAGTAGGACTAGTGGGGCGCCTGGGTGGCTCAGTGGATTAAGCCGCTGCCTTCGGCTCAGGTCATGATCTCAGTGTCCTGGGATCGAGCCCCGCATCGGGCTCTTTGCTCAGCGGGAGCCTGCTTCCTCCTCTCTCTCTGCCTGACTCTCCGCCTACTTGTGATCTTTCTCTCTGTCAAATAAATTAATAAAAAAATCTTTAAAAAAAAAAAAAAAAAAAAGTAGGACTAGTTAACGCCTTGAGCTCTATTTTTCCAGGTACCCAGTGATTATTTACTGATTGACATATTGCTTTAGTTGTAGTAAGCTTTTTCTTTTTCTTTTTCCTTTTTTTCCCAAACAGCAGAGAAGACATCAGTATCCTTAGGAATGTTAAAAAGAAAACCACAGGTCCAAAATGGTGTCACTTAGGTGAAGTGAACTGCAGTTTCACCCCCTGAAAATGTAACTTTTAACCAGTCAACGTGGAATTTCCTGGTCAGCACTATGAAGTTTACTGATGGCTCCTTCCCCTTCTGCTCCCCTTAGGAAGGCAAACTTGCCTAAAACAATGGATTCTGTACTGATGATTTCATTTTTCCCTCTTCCTCCTACTTTTGAAAACCCTTCCCTGTTGGGGAACCTGGGAAGTGTAGTCGGTTGGATATCTGACTCTGGTTTCTGCGCAGATCCTAGTCTCAAGGACGTGGGATGGAGTCCCAAGTGGGCTCAGAGCTGAGCGTGGAGACTGCTTGAGACTCTCTCTCCCTCTGCCCCTCCCCCTTAAGCTCTTGCTCTCTCTCACACACTCTCTCTCTCCCTCTAAAATAAATGAATAAATCTTTAAAAAAAAAAAAAAAAAGGAAAGAAAACCCTTCCTTTTCTGTAGACTTTTGAAGTTCCCTTCTACTTTCTAGTTGGAATGCTGCCCAATTCATAAATTGATTAGTAAAGCCAATTAGGTCTTTAAAATTTACTTGTTTGAATCTTTTGTTATTTAACAGGAATAATGCTACCAAAGGGGGGGGGGGAATTCATACTGATAAAGAATCCTATTACAGAGACATTTTCATTACTATGGTTACAAAATACGGCCATTGTTTCTGAGAATACCACTGGAGGAGTTCAATGAGCATGGAGTCAACAACAAAAGACTCAATTCTTCCTTGTTTTGGTGAACCACACACACACACACTAAGGATCAGAGCATTAGGAGACTGAGCCCTCTGTGAAATTACTGAGATATAATGCAAGAACAAAAAACTAGAAAATAAATCCTATGAAGACCTCATGGGCTTTGTTTCAAAGTATGGTTGGCCCGTTTATAAAGACAATACTTAAACAGAAATTTGATTTTCCAGCTCTCCTACTTATCTCTGCATAAATAAGATTTAAGGGGTTGAGTGTCCATGTGTTTTTCCTATTTTTGTTTTGACTAGACGGTTTTCATGAGGGGGGAAAATGCTGTTTAATCACTGTATGCTGCAACTTTACTTCTAACCTGCAAGTTGTTTCAAAATTTAATCTGTGCTAAAAAATTCACTACAATTTTTCCGTAACAGCTGCTTTCCTTAAACATCAGCTCAGCTTTAATCTCAGACGGCAAACTACAGAAGAAAAGCCAAAGTAAAATCCCGTTTCCTTTAAAATTCAGATGTTTTATGTAATCAAATCAATCCACTATTTGAATTTCCTTACACATACGCTACACTGACTCTCACACTGTGTTCAAAAATTTTGCAAAGTATCACTTTAGACTACTTGGAAAACCTGATCATTAAATATAATCACAGCTCAGTGACTTGATCAATATTGCTCTCAGGATCCTGTCTCAACCCTAAATTCAACTGACAATGACAAAATGTAATGACACTGTACCAACAGTGCTGCTTGACGTGATGCCCAGAACACAGGATCTCTACAGTGTTAAAAAGAAAACACACCCAAAATAGTGTTACTTAGGTTAAGACCCCAAATCAGTAAATGAAGACCTAATACCCAACCAAACTGCAGTTTCCAACCTCCAAAGATGTAACCTTTAACCAGCTGACATGGGAATATCCTGGTGAGCACTGGGAAATTTATGTATATATCCACCCCCCCCCCTGCCTTAAAACGGTGACAATGAACTCTTTGCTAATAATTTCCTTTTTTCTACCCTTCACCCTTTAAAAACTATTCTTTTTCCACCCTCTATCTTTATTTTTCATTTTTTACATTTTTTAAAAGATTTTATCTATTTATTTAACAGAGAGAGAGCATGCACACAAGCAGGGGCGGGGGTGGGAAGGCAGGCAGGCAGAGGGAGAGGCAGGCTTCTGGAGGAGCAGGGGGCTGACCCAGGACTCATCCCAGCTGGAATCATGACCTGAGCCCAAGGCAGATGCTTACCTAATTGAGGCACCCAGACGCCCCTCCCTCTCCACCTTTAAAAACCATTCTGCTTGCTAGTGGGATGCTGCTGGATTCATGAATCATTTAATAAAATCAATTAGATCTTTAGAATTTACTCAGTTGAATTTTTTTCTTGAACCATAGTTATGTTATAGTGAAAATTACAGGTACTGAAAACAATTCAAGAGATAAAATGGAACTGTGTCAGTGGCTAGTTCTGCATACCATCTTACATGAGGACTTCTTTTTATTATTTTATTTTAATTTCATTTTACTTTACTACTTTATTTATTTTATTTTATTTTACTTTACTTTACTATTTTATTTTATTTTATTTTATTTTATTTTATTTTATTTTTTGGGTAGGCTCCACACACAATGCGGATGAGCTCAGATCAAGAGTTAGACGCTTAACCGACAGAGCCCACCCCCACGCCACACTGAAGACTTCCTTTTTGAGGTCAGATTATCATAGATGAACTGAAATATAGGTAGACAACGCTGTCCTCACTGTTCTACCCTTGCAGTTCACACTGAAACACCGGGGACACTGAAAGGTAAGCTTCCGAGTCTCATACTTGACTCACTTCCAGATCTTGAATAGCTGTGGGAAGCCTATAGGTGATATTTACATGGAAAACCAGGCAGAATCAAGCAATGGGGAAGAGATGATCTCATTAGCAGACACAGTCTGAGGCTGCCTCCCACTTCCCACAGGCCGGTCCTCTTCAGCCCTCCCAGCCAAGGCATCCCACGCAGCCCAAAGCTATTTGTCAGCTCGCCCAGGTCAGCTATAAAGCAGCCCAAGAAAACAAATCTGAGCTAACCCTCACACTAACTCTCCAACCAACATGGCTACTTTCACTCTATTTACTGCATAAGATATGTGACAGACTTATCTCCCCAACAACCTAAACCTGCATAACTACACAACATCTCCAAACACTCTTTCTGTATTAGCTCACCAGTGAGGTATATATGCCTACAGGTCAACATCAGCCAATCACCACCCTTTGTTAGTGTGGGAGAGTGACTATGTGGGCACCTGAGTGCACTCTGCCTGCATTTTACAAAAATGAACAGAAAAATAAAAGTGCTGATACTAGTGATTAGAAGACAGGACTCAAAGTTCATGTAACTGAAACAGTGATGAGCAGCTTCATACAACAGGAAAATAATGACTCAGACACCATCTAGATAGGTAGTATCTATATAAATAAAGGTAAGGGAAATTATTAAAGTTAAAGAAAATGTTAGAAATGACTGAAATATATTGTCGATGATGGCATCGAAAGGGGGTGTAATTCAGATTTTCTTCACTATTTTTGTTCTTTTAGAAAAAGAAAAACACCCAAACCTATTAATACCTATGCTTATTAACTAACTTTCACTTATTCACCTTTATTTAACACCTCTGGAGAATTTATCATGTTTGAAGGCACAAGAATAACTACACCTGAATGTCAGCCCAGAAAGTATTAATGGCTACAAAGGAGTGGCTTCTGTCTGTTAGAAACTTCCCTGACCAAGGGGCACCTGGATGACTCAGTCAGTAGAACCTGCAATTCTTGATGTTGGGGTTATGAGTTTGAGCCCCATGCTGGGAGTAGAGATTAGTTAAATAAACAAACAAACAAAAACAAAAATTCCACAAAAAGAACAGGACAAATACTGCAGCTACAGCATAATCCTAATTTTGCAAAGTAAAATCATATATACTAAATATGGGTGGCTGGACTTTAAAATACCAAAATGTGGTTCTCTGGGTGATAAGTGTGTGATGTTTTTTCCCGTGTTTCACAAATACCCCCTGCAAAATTCAAAAACACACCAGTCATGGATAGAAATGAACTTTCATGCCTGGATCCCTTCCAAGGGTCGAAGCATCACATGCTATAATGAGGACCTAAATTTCCAATCACTATAAACAAAGAGCTATAGGGAGAAAAGGTTTTGTAACCAAACGCATTCAACAGGGGGTTCAGTGAGGTCATAGTATAAGCTTTGTCTAGGGAGAGAGAGGAAGCCCATACATGCAGTAACCAGGAAAGAATTCCTGTCCATCAGATGACCATGTAGTGGGTGGTGTGGGCATGTTCAGAGAGAACTCTCAAAGCAAGGGGAAGATCATTACTAAGGAAATGCTTCTTGAGCTTATTTACTTTTTGTACAAGTTTTCATAAACTCTGTGTGTGTGTTTTAAGCTCTAATATGGGGGTGACAAGATGCCCTGATGAGGAACACCCATGCCAGCTAAAACTTCCTCAGAGGCCACACTCTTCAGTCTCCTGCATGGGCTTTGATGACCTGTACCTCCAATGAACCCAGGTTTTGTTAACCAGCATAGTCATGGTGAGAAATGGTGAAAACTCCCTCGAAATCTCAACACAAAGCAACTCTGCACAAACCCCTGCACAACAATGACCGAACTGTAAGAGGGCTTCCAGCAGTCTGAGGCTGCATCCCTGGGATGACCCAACTGCCTTTGTCCTTTCCGTTTTGAGTCAGGAGAAGCTCAGGGCTCTCAAAAGAAATGAATTGTCCTAGCCAACACCTAAGATAGGCCCTGGCCTCCCTTTCTTAGAGCACTGACCAAAGAGGGCTTACAACTCTGAGTCCTTGTCCCTTTGAGATGTATATGTATTTCCTATGACTCTGCAGTGTCTTTCTCAAAATTTACAAAATTTTCTCAAGGACCCACATGCCATCGCTTGGAAATATAATCATCAGGAAGGACAGGACGTGTCTCCCCAGTCTCAGTGGAAGGACAATCTTAACTTGCCAACCAGCAGACACAACTGGCCTAGTCGCAAATACACTCACCAACTCCTCTAACGTTTCACTTCCTTAACTCTGCTGGGCCCCACTCACTCCTCCCTACTCCCTCATTCCCCCTTGAAAACTCTGGACAAATGGCAAAAGAGCTCAGCTATTTTCCCTGCTGTCAGTGGCTATGGAATAAAAGGTTTCCACTGCTTTAACATTTAGCTTTATGTGTCTTTGACCATGGATGGTTCCTGGTGGCATTCGTGATTTCATTAACCAATGTAACCAAATGGGCTTTCAGGGGCGCCTGCATGGCTCAGTGGGTTAAAGCCTCTGCCTTCGGCTCAGGTCATGATCCCAGGGTCCTGGGCTCTCTGCTCAGCGGGGAGCCTGCTTCCTTCTCTCTCTCTGCCTGCATCTCTGCCTACTTGTTATCTCTGTCAAATAAATAAATAAAATCTTAAAAAAAAAAAAAAGAAAGAAAGAAAGAAAGAAAAAGAAATGGGCTTTTATTTTCATTGAGAATCTCAATGATTAATACAATCTGGCTGGAAATACCTTGGCCAGGGCATTCCCGCCTTTACACGAACTGGCTCGACCACCACTGGAGAGTGAATCTGCACCCCAGGAATGGCACCATGGCCAGGATCCATCCATGCAGTCATGCTGGCTTGGCAGCCTAGGGCCCTGCGCACTAGACTACAGCTGTGCCTGGTGATGCAGGGAACATGCAAGTTCCATGTCAATGCCCCCCCCAAGAAGGGCCAAGAGCTGGGATCAGATCAGGCTGCGTGATCATTCTGTACCTGCCTGCCAATACATGTCCGGATGAGCGGAAGAATTTTGTCTGGAAGAAACTAAACCTCACTCACCCACAGCCACTAGCAACTACCAATATCTATCAAAACAGTCCAGTAGCTGGGTATTCAAAACCACCTGAGGCCCATGATACCCCCAGGTAAGATAAGGAGCAACTGTTACCAATTATTTATTCATTATCAGAATATTAGAGAATGGCAATCTTGTAGTTAAAAGCCCCAACTTAAGTGGGCCAGTGTTCAAGGCCTGGCTCCACCACCATGAAATATCAGTCAAGTTCATTTATTTCTCTGTTCTACTGTTGCCTCCCCTGCAAAAGGAGGCCAGTTAATCGCCCCTTAAGGCTGTTGTGAAAAACGAATGCTGTAACAGAGGTGGAAACAGAGAGCACGCTGTGGGCATGAAACAAACTTCAGCTATTGTTACTGCTATCATTCATGCTTACACTTGCCTGGAGAAAACCCTGTCGAGCTTTATTCTCAAAGTGCCCTAAGAGCACTGTCTGGATTTTTCAACACCTCATTTCACCTCTGACAGAGTGCGTACTGTCATTTTCTGTAGCTAGCTTTCCCCGCATTTCCACCCCCGACTAGCCCTTAAGTTCCAGGAGAGCGAGAAGCTTTCTTCATCATCCAGTCTTCAGGGACCTGCCACAGTGCTGGGTACCCACAAAGTGTTGAGTGGTCACTCTATCCTGTCATCTCTCCTTCCATTAGCATCCATTAGCAACAGCATAAGCAAAATCTAAGTGCATTTTAGAGTCAGCACAAATGTAAGACGACCTGGACAACGCCTAGGCACAGGTGGATATCGGCCCATAACAAACTAAGAGTTTTGGGGTTCCTTACTCTGTGCCAAGCCATGTTTCGGAGACCATATGTCTAGATCACATACTATCTTCACATAACCCCAAGAGGTACTATCCCACCCATTCTACAGTTGAGGAAAACTGAGGTTAATAGAGCAAAGGTAAAATGCACTCATTCACAAGAGCCCTGGTTGTCCAGATTTCCCAATTCAAACCCAGACCTGAGTCCGTAGCTCTCTTATGGCTTACATATTTTTCCTAATGGTCCTCAGTTAAAGTCCCCCAAATTTCTATCACCAACCTCAAGCTTCTCCTAACTTGTTTTTTAAGATTTTATTATTAAGTAATCTCTACACCCAATGTGGGGTTGGAACTCAACCCCAAGGTCATGAGTCACATGCTCTACCCATTGAGCCTGCCAGGCGCCCCCCAAACTTCTCCCAATTTAAACATCTAACTGGGGGCACCTGGGTGGCTCAGTCAGCTGAGAGTCGGCCTTCGGCTCTGGAATCAAGCCCCACATCGGGCTCCCTGTTCAGCAAGGGGAGTCAGCTTCTCTCTCTCCCTCTGCCCCTGCTCATGTTCTCTCTCTCTTGCTCACTCTTTATATCAAATAAATAAAATCTTAAAACAAATAAGTAAAATAATCATCCAACGGATAACTTGCCACTTCCATTTAATTTATAATAGGCTTCTCAAATGTAACAAAGCCAAAAGAAAATTACTGGGCTTTCCTTCCCAAATGTCTCCTCCCTTCAAGCCTATCTCACCTAGTAAATTGTCATCAATCCACTTGCTGGGGACAAATCCAGAACCACTCTCATTCCCACACCCACTTCTTATCCAGACGGAAGTCCAATTCTATCTCTAAAATTAGCCCAGAAGCCAACAACAGGACACTGTAAACACTACAGCCTACGTTAAGGTAAAACACGCTGTCCTCAGACTAACAGCAGCAGCTGATCATCAAGATTTAAGCTCCAGCAGGAGGTATTTCTGCTCAGTGCTACAGCCTACTTGCACACAGAGGAGGCAGTTAAATCATGTTCACTGAATGAACAGCTCTGACTGCTTTCCCTGCCTACACTCTAGTCCCTGATATGGTTGAGTCTTCACAGCACCCAGAGTGATGGAAGCATAAATCGAACCACAGCTCTCACTGGAACAGGAACAAAACCCCAACTCCAACCGTGGCTGACAGTCTCTGGTCACGTCTGCCCCCCCCCCGCCTCTTTACCCCATCTGCCTCACTGACGACACCCCAGCCACACTGTACTCCCTTCTGTAACTCGAAAATCCTGAAAGCCTCCTTACCCAGACCTTGACATGGATGTCTCTCCTTACCGATCTGTCTCAAATCCGGGAGCATTTTCTCAGTCTTCCCCAGCAAGCTACCCAAAGCCCCTCAGCCACCAGGTCTGGTTATAGTACTACTACTGACCGTTTCACAGTTTACATACTTATGGGATGTCCCCACCCACAACGGGACAGCCACGGAGGGCAGAGATGATGTCCACCTGGCCCACTGCCCTATCTCTAGCTCCTGGCACATAGTAGGTGCTGTGACATTGTGATACAACCAGAAACAGAGATTTGGTCTTCCTTTGTGGTGTGGGAGGCTCAGGAGATTTGTGACTGGTATCTGAAATGTGGAACGAGAGGCAGTCTTATCTGACTAAGCCTGTGGGATACTAAATCCAGGTAGATTCATAATTGAGTTGAATAGTTGTGAGTCCAGTTGGTGTGCGGGGAGTTGGGAAACTGGTTGGTGTGGTTGGCTTGGTCAGTTAAGCGTCTGCCTTCAGCTCAGGTCATAATCCCAGAGTCTCACATGGGATTCCTTGCTCAGCGGGGAGCCTGCTTCTCCCTCTGCCTGCCTCTCCTCCTGCTTGTGTGCTCTCGCTCTCTCTCTCCCTCTCTCTCTGAGAAATAAATACATAAAATTAAAAAAAAAAAAAAAAAGAAAGAAATGCTGTGAGTAAAAACAGTTCATAGGTGCTCAAACAAAACAAAAGATTGGCAGAACAGAAAAATTGACTTAGCTTCTGATTGTGCTATGATGTTTTCTACAGTTGTTAACAGCCCCATCCATATGAAATCACAGTGTCATCAACCCCTCACTGCCTTGAGACCCACCACATTTTTGCCTCCAGCAGCCCAGAGAAAGCAGAAGTTAATTTTCCTGTGATGAATGGCCAGGATTTGGTTCTTTCCAAAGTCCTGAGAGGGGGATTTTAGAAACAAGTCATTAAATCCTGCCAAAATATCAACCATACCAATAATTCTTTTACAAGACCACTTGAGTCCCAGTAATCATTTTCAAAGCCCTAAATTAGCCGCTTGGAGTCACAGAAGGCCTCAAGGGGCTTTCAAGGGACTAGAGAAAGACAGATGCCCCTAAATGTCTGCAATTACTAAATAATGCCATCAAATTGGAAGGCATCTCAAACAACAACAATGAAAGATTTGCAACTCTTTCTTGAGCTTGGAAACATTCAGAAAATCACCTTGGTCTCAAAAGCCCTGGCAAGGTGGTAAGCACCATCTCTCTCTTCTTGCCTGACTTAATGCAAATCACTACAGCTCAAGGTAAAAACCTCAATCGTCAGTGGAGCCTGGCTGGCTCAATGGGTGGACCACAGGATTCTTGGTCTCAGGGTTGTGAGTATGAACCCCAGGTTGGGTAGGGAGACTACTTAAAAATACAAATCTAAAAAAATCCCACAAAAACCTCAATTTCCTCATGTCTGAAAAGGCCAATGTGAATGCATGCCAAGTACAGTATTAGACCCCCAAAAACCAGGATAACTTCACATAGCCACTAGAAGGGTGATGGATTATCTGCCAGTATAACTGGCCAGTTACAGAAACTCACAGTTTAACCCCTGCATCACTTACACGGGCTGCCCTTGATTGCCCTGAGGCTGAATATATTAGAAAGCAACAACATCCCAGCACGTGAATGCTCCCGGAGATAGACTCATTTGGGGGAAAAAAATTTAAAATTGTGTACAGAATAGAGAACACAGAGAGAAGGGAGCTCCACATCTGTAAGGCTTTACCTAGTTGGTTGTTTCTTACTCTGCAGGAAGGCATGAAATTAGTGTTCAAGAGTTAAAACCTAGTAATTCTGCCCAGATGCGCTACTCACCAGTAGGAGTCGCCAATCCCAAGTAGACATATATGTTTTAAGATACTGTATATATGAGTGTAACTGGCAAGTTCAGTTAAAAGGAGGGACGGGAAGGTTCGCGCTCTGCCCAGGCAGCCAGGTTGCTTCCAGCCAGGATTGCGTTGGCAAACTCGGGAAGCAGGGCTGAGTCTTCCCCGCGACCCGCCCTGAGTACCATAGTTTGGAAACAAGGTTTCGAGACATTGTCGAAGGCACAGAGCCAATGCTCTACGCTTGCAAGATGCCAAGTGCAAGCTGCCTGGGCCATATGACCCGAGTTTTGCTCGCGGCAAGAGAAAGGAGACGTTGCCCAAACGCACGTCTTTTTCTGGGCTCGTCGGGTAGTGCAGAACCGGTGGGCTACGGAGCTCAGCACCACACACTCATGCCCTGCAAAGGGGGAGGCGAAACTCTCCGGGGACAGTCGGGTTCCTTCGCCCGAGCCCTGCCTGCCCCGCCCTAAGTCCTTAAGACCTGACGGGAAGACCTCAGGGCTTCCCCGTGTCCCTTCCAGGCCGCCCACGGCACAGGGTTTCCCCGACGGCTGGGCGCCGCGCTCCGGCCCGAGGCACTCACCCGGACTGCGCAGCGTCAGCCCCGTACGACCCACCTGCCCCAGCTCACTCCCAGCTGCGGATCTGCGGCGCGCACGCAGGGAAGTCGGCGGTGCCTGGGCTCCCGGTCCCGCAGCCCGACCCTTCGCCCCGCTCCCGCGCTCCCCTCCGCTCACCTGGCCCGCACAGCACTGCGCTGACATCGCGGCGGTCGACGACCACAGGCTTACTCAGCCCGCTGCCCGCTCGGCTCCGGCCCTCCTGGCTGCCTCCAGCCGCGACCGCCCCTTTCTGGAGCAGCTCACTCCAGCGCGCCGACTAGCCCCAGTCGAAAGCCCGGCACTGCCGCCAGGGTGAAAACAACCGCCGCCAAACCCCGCCTCGCCGCCCAGGCCCCGCCCGCCCCCTCGAGCCGCGGCCGCCCTCAGCCCCGCCCCGCTCCCGCCCCTTCCCTGGCGCTCCGCGGCGGAGCAGGCTCGCCCTGGGCTCGCACTTCCGCTGGCGTCAGGCGGCCCGGCCGCTGCGCTCACTTCCCGGTGCGGCGCGGGGCTGCGCAGTCCGCCCACCGTCGGGCGGGCCTGGCGTCCCCGTGCCTCGCCGGCGCTCGGCCCCCGCAGAGGAGGTCCGGCGGCCCTATGACCCGCCGCTCGGATGAGAGAGCTGGTGGCCAACTCCAGGGAAGCTTAGATCCTTAACTGATTGCGGAGTGACGGGCACAGAACCGACGCCGTGGGGACCAGCGAGTGCTGGTCGGCTCTCTGCCTCGCGTCCACTGAGATCTCGCCCGGATCCGTTTCTGAAGTCCCGTTATCTCCCTCCTCTGCCAGGGAAACTAAACGACTTTAGGGAAAGTCCCCTCTTCTCCAGTTTCCTTGAATCCATGCGCCCTTGGCTGTTTGGCCCTGTCTTTGCCAGGGCACTTTGGGGGATTCAGTGAGAGCCCTTTCCGCGCTTGCCTGGACATTGATCTATATTCCAGCTTTCATGCCCGCCCAGGGACTCCGTTTGCATCCCTGCTGCCTTCCTCCCCGACCTCACTTGAAAAAGGGTCCCCAATTGCTCGCTACATACAGAAAATAGCGCCCCTAGTTCTCCCTACCCAAATCTGCTCTCCTCACAGCCACTTGAAGAAGAGGAGTTAGTACGAACTTTGCGTCAAGCCCTTTTACTTAAAACATGTCAGTACCCATTTAGAAATGAGGCACTGAAGCCCAGATACCTTAAACAACTTGCCCAAAGCTTCACAGCAAAGCTGAAGAAGCAAAATTCGGACGGAGTTCACTTGCCTGATCCTCTTGCACTCCATGCAAGTCTTGCCCTTAAATGAACTCGCTTCCAAGACAGAGCCTTTGGCCAAGGAGTGTATTGTTGGGCAGGATAGAGGCTCACGCCTGGGTGGTTCAGTGCGTTAAAACCTATGCCTTCAGCTCAGGTCATGATCCCAGGGTCCTGGGATGGAGCCCTGCATCCGGCTCTCTGCTCAGCTGGGAGCCTGCTTCCTCCTCTCTCTCGGCCTGCCTCTCTGCCTACTTGTCATCTCTGTCAAATAAACAAATAAAATCTTAAAAAAAAAAAAAGTATATACGCTCAGAGTGGAAGGAAAGTCAGATGGGAACTGGTCCTGAGGTTTTATGAGCTGTGCAGGGTCTCCTTGAATCTCAAACCCTAGAGTTTAGAGGAAGAAAGGTAGAGCAGGACCTACTCAGAGCCACGGAAAGTAATGAGAATTGGCTTTAAAATTCGGAAATAATAACAAAATAGAAAAAAATTTTAAAACAGCAAAAATAGCAGCAGACCAGCCCAGCACCCTGCTCCCTCATGGCCCCGGACTCATCCAAAGCCAAGACCACTCTGGCCCCATTTTGCACCTGGGGAGACTGGTTGGACACCTAGAGTTTCTGTCCAGGTGGGAAGAGCCAGGCAGCTTCTGGGAAAGGGGAGGTGTGACATTTATATGTGTTTGAGCAGTCTGGGATCTAGGCCTCCTATCCAGTTAGAGAAACTGGGGCTCAAGAAGGCAGAGAATTCTCACCAGCAACCTCTGTGATAGAGGCAGAACTGGTAGAAGGATCAGGCCTTCTGACCCTGAATCCCGCGCTCTTTTTGCCAAAGCGATGCCAACATGGGAGGGTTCTGTGACTATATCAATACCAGCCTCCCAGAGAGTTAACGCAAGAATTAATAATAACCCAGGGATTTGGGGCGCCTAGGTGGCTCAGTCAGTTAAGTGGCTGTCTTAGGCTCAGGTCATGATCCCAGGGTCCTGGGATTGAGTCCTGCGTCTGGCTCCTTGCTTTGCAGAGAGCCTGCTTCTCTCTCTCCTTCTGCCTGCCACTCTGCCTGCTTGTGTTCTCTCTCCCTCTGTGTCAAATAAATAAGTAAAATCAAATAATAATAATAACAACCCAGGGATTTGTCAACCCTGCCCTAAGGTATGGAAAAGCAGAGGGGAAGCCTGAGCTTCCAGAGTCACGAAGTTGCAAAATTTAACTCTACAGAAAACTGGCTGGGCCACTTAGTTTCAGTGTTACCATCTGCAAAACAAAGCTAATACACTCTCCACAGATTAGATCAACTCACCCCTACAGACCTTGCTGAACAGGGGCCAGCCTTCTTAAGCACTGACTAAATAACAGCCCCGACTGGTATTAATAAACAAGTTTAAAGGATAAGAAATAACCTATGCAAGCTGATTCCCCCCTCCTTGCTGGAAGATCTCACAAGAATGTGGCCTTGTGTGGAGCTGTACCACCTGCCTTGCTCTGAGCTTGAGCAGTTACTATTTAAGGTCTGGTTGGTACCATCTTTTGCATCTGTGCTCAGTTAACAAGAATAGAGGTAATGTCAGCAGACGTAACATAAAACAGTGGCACCGTAATTTTATTTTAAGTGCTCTGAAGACTTCTCCAAGGAAGACAGATGTACATGGTGTTCCTAATGTGTAGATACCTTTACAGTCCGTCTCTTTTGATTTGGATTTTTCAGGAACAAGCAGTAATAGGCCTGTTTTAATAAGACTAGTTCTTGGCAGACCATGTAAAATATTTCAACCACAAAAATTTTCTTAAATTAACTAAATTAGCTCCTTTTATGCCATATAATTAGATATGTATAGATGACACATTAAAAATAACCAGTTATAATTTGCTTTTCTTTCCTCCTGAATTTGAAGTGCTTTTTTTGGTTTTTCTTTTTTAGGAAATAGAAGTCAATGTTGAGTTTTAAAACACCACTCACTGAACTGAAAACAGTGGTATACACATATTATTAAAGAAAAAAGCTAGTCATAGACACCCACAAAACTTCTTAATAAATTTAACATCCAGTTCAAATAATGGCTTAAATACAAATAAAATTAATTATTCCAATTCCCTCAAATTTTCTCAACTTTGGGGAAAAAAAAAAACCCTAGTGGTGCACACTCTGTTAATTTCGGAATTTTTTAAGTATTTTTAAAATTTATTTTTATTTATTTTTATTTAAATTCAATTAATGTATTATTGGTTTCAGAGGTAAAGGTCAGTGATTCATCAGTCTTATATAATATCCAGTGCTTATTACGTCACGTGCACTCCTTAATGTGCATCACGCAGTTACCCCATCCCCCACCCCCTTCCCCTCCATAGGAAACAACCTTCGGTTTGTTTCCTATGCTTAAGAGCCTCTTATGGGGGGGCGCCTGGGTGGCTCAGCGGGTTAAAGCCTCTGCCTTCGGCCCAGGTCATGATTCCAGGGTGCTGGGATCGAGCCCCGCATCAGGCTCTCTGCTCAGTGCAGAGCCTGCTTCTCTCTCTCTCTGCCTGCCTTTCTGCCTACTTGTGTTCTCTGTCAAATAAATAAATAAAATCTTAAAAAAAAAAAAAAAGAGCCTCTTATGGTTTATCTCCCTGTGTTAGTTTTTATTTTTAATTACTTTTAAATAATTTTTAAATGAATTTTTAAATTATTCTTAAAGATTTTATTTATCAATTTGTCTATTTGTCAGAGAGAGAGAAGGAGAGCACAAGTGAGGGGTGGGCAGAGGGAGAAGCAGGGTCCCCACTGAGGACGCGGGACTCAATCCCAAGACCCTAGGAACATGACCTGAGCCAAAGGCAGATGCTTAACCCACTGAGCCACCCAGGCGGCCCCTTTCCTCAATTAGTTTTTAAATATAAAAGAAGAGATCTCTCTAATCTTCACTTATAAACTCTCCAGGGACCTCAAAGTAGTACTGGAAGTTTCATTAATTTCAATTACAGTGAACAACAAAGTATTCATTTAGAAATAAAGAGCTATAAATTCAGGACTCCAAGCAAAAACTAATCAGAGCCCTGTAGTGCCTCCACCCCACACCTTCTGGGAAGTGCGTGCTCCTTGATTTCTGCTAAATTAACATGTGCACAGTGTTTTTTTTAAATGTCAAAAATATGACAAAATAGAATGAAAAGCAGTATCTCCCTTCTACACACCCTACCTTTCAATCCCCTCTCCAAAGGCAACCACTTTCAATAAGGTTAGTGGTTTTCTCCTATTCACCCCCATATTTTCATTTGTTTAAAAGATTTTTATTTATTTGAGAGAGAGAACGAGAGAGAGAGAGAGAGAATGAGAGTGAGCGCACTCACACAAGCAGGGAGAGGAGTGGATGGACAATCAGACTTCCTGATGAGCACAGAGCCTACTGCTGGGATCAGTCCAAGGTCAACCTGAGCCAAAGGCAGACACTTAACCAACTGAGCCACCCAGCCCCCAGGCACCCCTGGAAGGATTTTTTTTTTTTATGTACTTTTATTTTTCCAAATTTAAGTAATGACTGTAAAGAAATTAACAGTGTGTTGCCTGGTCAAGATTCTTTGTTTAGATGCTTTAGAGAACTGAAGAAATTTTTTGTAATTATCAGTTAGTTTGTCAGTATGGAAAGCTAATGATTCTTTACCACTCGACTGGTGCCTTAAGTGTTTTTCCTCAGTGTTTTAAAGATTCTCCCAGGAACTCATTTTACATTACTAATTTCCTTGGAAAGTCCTGTGAGTATATCTAATACAAAGGAAAATACTCCTTTGAACATCCCAGGGAAACTAAACTCCAAATTAATGAAGAGGGTAGAGGGTTGTTCAATGGGTTTTTCAAAGTTGCTCAACCCTTCTGGGAACAAATTAATTTTTTTCTAAATCCTCAGGTTAATAGCCTAGACTTAGTATCAGTGGGGAGAGAACATATATATGTATCATATATGTGTATATATTTCTGTACCCATCTCTGATTTGTGTGTAGGGGCCAAGGACAGACTGTCCCAAGATGGACCATTTGGCATAAAGATTTTTTGAGTTAACTGGAAAAGAAACCCTCTACCAGGAAGAGAACAATTAACAGAGATCTCTTTCACTAAGGAAAAATCTCCCTGACAGGGCAACCTTTGTTTCCAAACATCTCCTCTCACCTTCTTAGTAGTAGTCTTCCTCCCCTCCCTAACCTCAGGTCCCACACCCTCTCCTTAGCTCAGCATAAGACTCAAGTTGCATGTGTTGGGAATGTGTCTATGTGGATTCCCGGTAGGAAACTACACAGTACATAGGAAACTAAATCTGATTTTCTCCTGTTAACCTGTCTCATGTCAGTTTGATTCTTAGTCCAGCTGGAAGGACCTTGAAGGGCAGTGGAAATTTTTTGGTATCCATTTTCCTCTCTTAAATATTTACGTAAACCAGGCAAATCAACATTGCAGTTACTATTCAATTTTATTATGAACTTTAAAAAAACATTTCTGCAAACAGTTCATTTCTGTTCTTCTGCATACCAAGGGAAATTATTCTGACTTCTTTGGTTTTAAAACTCAATCCAAAAATCCCGATTTCAAGTACACACATTCAGAGAGGCTTGAGGTGTAGGGGAGGAGCGGAAGACAAAAGAGAGAGAGCAGGCAACCTTTTCAGTTTTCCTGGTTAATCTTTTCTAATTAATTTTCTGAGGGGAAGAACAAGAGGTGAACCCACTTCTTCAAATAAGAGTACTCTGGGGGTTCCGGGTGCTCAGTCAGTGGAGCATAGGAACCTTCATCTCAGAGTTGTATGTTTGAGACCCATGTTGGGTGTAGAGATTATTTAAACATAAAATCTTAAAAAAAAAAAAAAAAAGCACCTTGTTTTTTATTGTCTTTTTTTTTTTTTTTTTATTAAAGATTTTATTTATTTATTTTACAGAGAGAGATCACAAGTAGGCAGAGAGGCAGGCAGAGAGAGAGAGAGGAGGAAGCAGGGTCCTGCTGAGCAGAGAGCCCGATGCGGGACTCGATCCCAGGACCCTGAGATCATGACCTGAGCCGAAGGCAGCGGCTTAACCCACTGAGCCACCCAGGCGCCCACTTGTATTGTCTTTTTAATGTGTATTTAAGGAGACTACTCCTGTTGGTTTCTTTTAAATCCCCTTGATATGATGCTTCCTTTGAAGTTAGCCTCTTAGGAGGTGATTGGTTTTAAAAGAGCCACAGAGTGTTTCCTGTGAAACCATCTAGTTTCTTGAAAATCATTAAAAGGCTTTCATTGAGGGTTTCACTTGAAATCTGTTTACTTTGTTCTGTGAAGGATGGAAAAGTGGAAGGAGCTTCCTGAGGTTTCACAGAAAGACAACGTAGCTTATTTATTTGTAATCACATTTCAGTTAGAGAAGAATGTTTAAGATTCAACAATAGAATTTTAAACCTGTAAGAAAAAAATGGTAAGAAAATATTTAAAAACTACTTATTTTTGTTCCCTTTTCAACATAAAAGAGTACACCCAATGAAGAAAGTTAGTGACTCTAAAACTCATGAGAAATTTAAAAATGGCTGCGTTAAGATTTTTTAAAGTATGCATTTATTTTAAAAAGTATGCATTTACTGAACTGACATCAATCAATCATTTTGAGTATTTTCTTTTTGTGTTTTTTTCCCATGACATTTGTACAAATTGAGAGAAAGAGTGAACATTCTTATTTTTTGTTTTATTTTATTTTTTAAGATTTCACTTATTTATTTGAGAGAAAGAGAGAGCACAAGCAGGGGAAGGGGCAGAGGGAGAGGGAGAAGCAGGCTCCCCCCTGAGCAGGAGTCTGATGTGGGGCTCAATCCCAGGGTCCTGGATTCAGGACATGAACATAAGGCAGACACCCAACTGACAGAGCTATCCCGGAGCCCCCGTTTTATTTTGTAAAAGCGGTGGTGTTCTGTTCCATAACCTGACTGCATTTTCTGAAGAAACAAATGGAACCGTAGCCATTTTCATTTCTGACCCATCAGCCAAAGTATAAAATCTGAAATGAGGATGTGTGATCTGAGCCACAGTAAACTGAGATGAGACACAGACACCAAATTTTTGTTTGCTTATTTTGGCCAGGATATGGGGCCAAGTAGTAGGAATCGTAGAGTGAAAGCAATGTTATAGTCTTGGGGGTGGAGGAAGAGAGACAAGGGAAGTAGGAGGGAAGGAAAAGATGGGCCATTTAGTGGAGAGAAGGCTGAACAGAAATCTCGCCCCCAGGAAAACCTTAGATACAAGTTTGTGAAAGGCTCCAGCTGTTGTCAAACTGCAGATTCACCATCTTATTCCTGAGAGCCTAATGGTGGTGACTTCATCAAGGAGATAATTTGGGAGGCTTCTCTTTTAGAAATACAAGTTTTTCTGGTGCTGTTATTTTTAAATTCCTTTGAAACACAGAGACTAGGGGGGCATCTGGGTGGCTCTCAGTCACTTAAGCGTCTGCCTTCAGCTCAGGTCATGATCCCAGGGTCCTGGGATTGAGCCCCGCATCGGGTTTCCTGCTCAGGGTAGAGTCTTCTTCTCCCTGTCCTTCTATCTCTCCCACCCTGCTCATTCGCTCGTGTGCGCGTGCGCGCGCTCTCTCTCTCTCTCTCTCTCTCTCTCTCTGTCAAATAAATGTATAAATAAAAATCTAAAAAAAAAAAGAAAAGAAAAACAGAATCTTTTGGGAAAATAGGAGACATTTCGATGTCTTAGCTTCTACAACAGGAATAAATGAGGTTTAGTGCTTGGGCAGAGGAAATACCAATAGATATAAAGTCTTCTTAGCTTTTATGTTTTAAAAATGTCAAATGGTACCTCTACCTATGTGCCTACTGCAGTCAGATGGGCCCTCATCTTCTATACGTAGTTGACCTCTGTCTACCCTCAAGACTTGCCCTGTGGGAATCCCCAAGGGGAAACAACACCTTAATCTGATCAGAGTTCTCTAACTCTGGGGGATCTTTCACACTGGAAGTGCTGGGAGGCAAACAGGTCTTTGAACATCTATTAGTTCACAAAAGATCAAAATTTCAGGATGTGGGCCCTGTGGCATCTATTTTACCATAGATATTGGGGACACTGGATTTCAAGGAAGAACTTGAGTAAAAAACCACCACCTTTTGTATGACAGGAAGCTGGAGCAAGAGAACCAACTACATTGTGTCGCACTGATTTCCAAATCTCCCCAGATTCATCCATTTTAATAAAGCTGGCTATTTTCATTCATTTTCATCAATGTGTGTAACATTATACAAATACACCACAATCCACTTATCTATTCTACTTACACTGTATACTGAACTGAAGTCCATACCTGGTGAGTTACAGATACATTACACCAGGTGGTAGTATCACACAAAGAAAACATTTTGAAGCAACTAAGGACTTCAGGGGAACAATTTGCAAAGCCATGACTCCCCAAGTGGAGGTGAATGGGTTTCTTTTACTTAAGCATTAGGATGAATATTCAGAAAAGGAAGTTTAGTCATCGCTTATGAAGGCCAGCATGTGGTTGTGCAGACTTACTTAGAAAATATGCCTATACGTGTATCCTAGGTGTATTAATGATGTTTGTCCTCCTCCTTGGGCAGAGATTTTAACATTATAATGAGGTGGAGGTACCTGTTGTACATTCCAAGGTCTATCTGTGCAGGTGTGTGTCCGTGGTCCCGCTCAAACTGGAGCTCTTCCTGTTGTCTGCCTCTGAAAGATAAGGTTAACATTCCTGTGAAGAAAAGGTTGGGGGGAGGTAGTCAGTGGAGGTCTTGCTGGTGATAGGTTTTTTGTTTGTTTGTTTTAAGATTTTTACTCATTTGTCAGAAAGAGAGAAAGAGCACAAGCAGAGGGAGAAGCAGGCTCCCCACCTAGCAAGGAGCCAGAAGGCAGACACTTAATAGACTGAGCCATCCAGGCATCCTGTTGGTGACAGTTTTAATGTCATTTATCCTATGGGGCATGGTTTCAATATTGGGTATGTCTTGCTTCAGCTTTTCGTTGTTTAAAACAATGGTGCTATAAAAATTCATGTCCATAAGATATGTATATGTTTTCTGGTGCACATGTACAAATATTGTTCTACGTCAGTAGTTCTAAAATATGGTCTGAGGGCCCATGGTAGTCCTTCTGGGAGATACTTTCTTTTCCAAATATGTTTTTTATGTGAGTCCAAATTTTCTTCATATCCTTTAACCAAAACAATACTTCACAACATATTGAAAGCAGAAGCAGATATGAGAATCTAGCTGTCTTCTATTAAGCAAACATTAAAAAGATTTTTAAAAATATAAAATAGGGGCATGTGGGTCATTTGTTTGGTTAAGCCTCTACCTTCAGCTTGGGTTGTGGTCCCCAGGTCCTGGGATTGAGCTCTGCAGCAGGGAGTCTGTTTCTCACTCTTCCTCTGCCCTTCTACTCCTGCTCTCTCTCTCTTTCAAACAAATGAATAAAGTCATTAAAAAATAGTAATTATTTTGTAGAATATAGTTAGCATACATAAACATATATATTTTAAAACAATAGCCAAGTTATGTATCAGACACATGAAAAAATGTTCATCATCACTAGCCATCAGGGAGGTTCAAATTAAAACCACATTGAGATACCACCTTACACCAGTTAACTGCAAGATAGGAAACAACTTGTGTTGGAGAGGATGTGGAGAAAGGGGAACCCTCTTCCACTGTTGGTGGGAATGCAAGTTGGTACAGCCACTTTGGAGAACAGTGTGGAGATTCCTCAAGACATTAAAAATAGGGACGCCTGGGTGGCTCAGTTGGTTAAGCAGCTGCCTTCGGCTCAGGTCATGATCCCAGCGTCCTGGGATCGAGTCCCACATCGGGCTCCTTGCTCGGCGGGGAGCCTGCTTCTCCCTCTGCCTCTGCCTGCCATTCTGTCTGCCTGTGCTCACTCTCTCGCCTCTCTCTCTCTGATAAATAAATAAAATCTTTAAAAAAAAAAAAGGAAATTAAAAATAGAGCTTCCCTATGACCCTGCCATTGCACTACTGGATATTTACCCCAAAGATACAGATGTAGTAAAAAGAAGGGCCATCTGTTTATAGCAGCAATGGCCACAGTCGCCAAACTGTGGAAAGAACCAAGATGCCCTTCAACAGATGAATAGATAAGGAAGATGTGGTCCATATACACTATGGAGTATTATGCCTCCATCAGAAAGGATGAATACCCAGCTTTTGTAGCAACATGGACGGGACTGGAAGAGATTATGCTGAGTGAAATAAGTCAAGCAGAGAGAATCAAGTATCATATGGTTTCACTTATTTGTAGAGCATAACAACATGGAGGACGTAGGGAGATGAAGAGGAGATGGGAGTTGAGGGAAACTGGAAGGGGAGGTGAACCATGA
>NC_081568.1:104776573-104808529 GCF_022355385.1 Mustela nigripes
CAGTACTGGAAGAGATTATGCTGAGTGAAATAAGTCAAGCAGAGAGAATCAAGTATCATATGGTTTCACTTATTTGTAGAGCATAACAACATGGAGGACGTAGGGAGATGAAGAGGAGATGGGAGTTGAGGGAAACTGGAAGGGGAGGTGAACCATGAGAGACTATGGACTCTGAAAAACAATCTGAGGGTTTTGAAGGGGCGGGGGGTGGGTGGGAGGTTGGGGGAGCCAGGTAAGGGTATTAAGGAGGGCACGTATTGCATGGAGCACTGCGTGTGGTGCAAAAACAATGAATTCTGTTATGCTGAAAAGGAATAAAAAAATTTTTAAAAATAGCCAAGTTATGGAAGCAATCTAATGCCTATTGATAGATGAATGGATAAGGAAGATATCTTTTATATATATATATATGTATATGTATAAATATATATATATATTACACAACCATAAAAAAGGATGAGATCATGCCATTACAACTTGGATAGACCTAGAGGGTATTACGCTAAGTAAAACAAGTCAGAATACCATATGATCTCATTTATATGTTAATTATTTAAAAAGCAGATGAATGAACAAACAAAATGCAGGATCAGACCAATAAATACAGAGAACAAATTAATGGTTGCCATGAGGGGAGAGGGGTAGGGAGATAGCAAGATGGATGAAGATGAGTAGAAGATACAGACTTCCAGTTATGGAATGAAGAAGTCACAGGAACAAAAGGCACAGCATAAGGAAAATAGTCAATGGTACGATTATAGTGTTGTATGGTGACTAATAGCTACAGTTGGGGTGAGCATAGCATAACATACAAATAAGTTGAATTACTATGTTGTATACCTGAAGCTAATATAACATTGTATGTCAACTATACTCAAATTTTAAAAATTTTAAATATCATTTTTGTTAATATGCAATACGTTTATTATTTTTATTTTTAAAATTTTTTGCAATAGGTTTATTATTTTAAAAATGTGTTACATAAATATTTATTTTTTTCTTTTTTCTTTTTTAAGATTTTCTTATTTTTAAGTAACTTCTACATCCAACCTGGGGCTCAAACTTACAACCCAAGATCGAGGGACACATGCACCACTGACTAAATGAGCTGGGCACCCCTAAATTTTTTCTGTCAAGAATTCCTATCCCCTTGGGGTGCCTGAGTGGCTCAGTGGGTTAAAGCCTCTGCCTTCAGCTCAGGTGATGATCCCAGGGTCCTGGGATCGAGCGCTGCATCAGGCTCTCTGCTCAGGGGTGAGCCTGCTTCCCCTTCTCTCTCTGCCTGCCTCTCTGCCTACTTTTGATTTCTCTCTCTGTGAAATAAATAAATAAGATATTAAAAAAAAAAAAAAGAATTCCTATCCCCTTAAGAGTCTTTCTTGGTGGACTAAGAGAGATTAATAGGAGAAAATAAAATTTTAATATTTATGGGGAATCCACATAGACATGGAAATTCCAAAGACAGTCAGGCAAAAATATACATCTCATTCTGAACTAGAGATTGGGGATAGTGGTCTGGGACTTCTGAGTAAGGGAATGCACTTCCCAGAGCAGTAAGAAGAGCAAATGTCTGGTAATTATATATTTGCCCTACCACACAGTTGGGTCTTTCAGGTAAAATTTATCTCTATCAATAATCCTTATTCTGGGAAATTCTGGGAAAGACTCCCCAATTTAGATTCTTTCGTGTGGTTAAGGGTAGTCAAATTTTTCTCTTGAGCCCAGAAGGTCTCATGCCTTCAGCTCAAAATAATCCACATGCTAAAGTGGGGCATTTGGGCAGCACAGAGGCCCTATTCTGGACCCCTTCACTATAAATAGATTTAACCCATATAAACAAATGCTATTTGGTGTCCTCAATTATCTGTAAGATATTGTAAGGGTCCTGAGACCAAAAAGTTTAAGAATTGATCCTTTAGGTCATGGTCTTCAAAGTAAGTGGACTATCCAGGGAGAAAAAATGTACAGAGAAAATTAAAAGGAGTCTGTTTCCAGATCCCTAATGTCCCTCTGTACTCCATCCCAGCTTCCTTCAATTCTCCTTTCCTGCCTTCCCATTCGCAGTACTACCCCCTCATTGATTCTAAGGCATTCTTTTCCCCCTCCACATGGTAAATTGGTGAATGTTACCATCTATAGCCACCAAGTGGCAGTCTTGTCATAGTTGTCTTTGCCTGGCACCTTCTGGTCAAAATGAGAAAGTGCTAGCATCAAAAGTTGAGTAGATGATGGTGACCTAGAGGAATACCCTCCTGAGACCAGAGTGAAGGGGGGTTTTGGTAGGAACTGCTGCTTCACCAATGTTCTTGATGCCCCCGAGACAACATGTGGGAAAAAGTAAGACATTGACTCTGAGTGGAAGAGCGACTCACTTGAGTCACCCTGACACGAAGACAGTTTAAAAATACTTTAGCCTATTTATTTCACAAGGTTAAAAAAAAAAAAAAATCTGTGTCATAAAGTTTTCTTAAATCTCCTTCCATAAATATAACATTTCAATTTTGTATTACTAATAATTGTCATGTATAAGACAGAGTTTTAAGTTCATAAGAAATTAAATAAAATGAAAATATACACATTTATGTTGCAAAGAATTATGAGAAGTAATATAACAATTTTTAAGCATCAGTACATATTACAGTAGGATAAAATTCTGGGGGAGGAATGTATTGGAAACAACAGTTCAAGGAGAAGAAGTGATATAAAATTTCTCGTTGTTAAAGAGGAGATTGTATATTTTTAAAAGGATGCTGGTGCATTTCAAATCATTACAGTATTTATTTTTTTATTTTTATTTTTATTTTTATTTTTTTTAAAGATTTTATTTATTTGACAGAGATCACAAGCAGGCAGAGAGGCAGGCAGAGAGAGGGGGAAGGCTCCCTGCTGAGCAGAGAGCCCGATGCGGGACTCGATCCCAGGACCCCGAGATCATGACCTGAGCCGAAGGCAGAGGCCTACCTTGCTGAGCCACCCAGGCGCCCCTCATTACAGTATTTAGATGTTATTGGATACATTTGAAAGAACAATGTAGCATATTTATGTCAAAATGCCAATATGTGGGAATTATATTCTATGTACCTAAATGAAATTTGCTGAGAACATTTATCCAAGTAGAAATGTGTGAGGGAGTACATACTTTTCAAAAACTTTTATGTGGAGTATACAAACAAAAAGATTTGAAAAATGCTAATCTAGAACACTTGCAAGCAGGTAAATGTTCACAGAATTCAAACCAGTGCTAAGAAAAAGGGGCATATATCTGAAACTGTGGAATTTATGGGGTTGGAAGGGCTCCATGACTATTTTATCTTTTGTTTTTTACTGGAGCTAGAATTGAGTCCTTAATTCAACAGTTACCTCCCAGATAAAGGAACTCTTTAAACCACTGCAACTAGGGCTCAGACTAGCCCTGCGTCCTTGAGCCGGACTGATTGTGAACAGGGAAGGCAGGCCTGCTCAAGGGCAAGGCCCTGATTCGTAGGTAATATGAGACTCCTTTTAGGACAAAAAAGAAGAGGAATTGAGGAATGCAGAAGGCTGGATTGAGGTTGAACTGAGGCCTATTTGAAATAAGAGCTCTGACAAGCACATGCAGGAGGAGAGATAATTCAAGAAATATTTTAAATTTCACTGGACCTTTCTTATAAACACATAAAAACACGCAATTTTTTTCTCCTTTCTGAGTAATGCAACCCAAAACTCTCCCCATTTTCAGCCCATAGAATGTTCCAGATTACTTTGGGATGAAGACAAAAATAATTCACTTCATGTCCCTCCACATTCAATCATTAATTATAGCTTATTTTTCAAGGCACTTATCTTGGCTGAGACTTAGAAGATCCTAGGGCTGGGATCTTATGCTTTTAGGAATAAAAATCCCTCTGGGGACTCCTGGCTGGCTCAGTTGGTAAAGCATGTCTCTCTCTCTTTTTTTTTTTTTTTTAAATTTTAATTATTCATTTGAGAGAAAGGGACAAAGACAGCACAAGTAGGGGGAGAGGCAGAGGGAGAGAGAGAAGCAGACTCCCCACCAAGCTGAGAGCCTGATGTGGGGCTTGATCCCCTGAGATCATAACCTGAGCTGAAGGCAGATGTTTAACCATCTGAGCCACCCAGGTGCCCCATGTGACTCTTGATCTCGGGGTTGTAAGTTTGAAATCCACTTTGGGTGTACAGATTACTTAAAAACAAAATCTTAAAAAGAAAGAAAGAAAGAATAAGAATCCCCTTTGTTCATGTGAACCTTCTATTTCTGTGACACCCCTTTCCATGTCTCATTCACTCCTTGCACCAGGATGGCAGTGATGCAAGTCATCTATAGCAATAACTTTCACCTTTAAAGAGCTCTCAAATCAGACAAAATCAACACAAGAAAAGAACTTCAAAATTTTATCCCATTGGGAAATCTGGACGGCTCAGTCAGTTAAGTGTCTGCATTTGGCTCAGGTCATGATCTCAGGGTCCTGGAATTGAGCCCCACATTGGACTCCCTGCTCAGTGGGGAGTCTGCTTCTCCCTCTCCCTCTAACTCCCACTTGTGCTCTGTCTCTCTCTCAAATAAAAAAATAAATAAAATCTTTAAAAAGTAATAAAATAAAATTCCATCTCATTTATGAACATACATTGAAAATTCCTTAATGAAGTGCAAGCATCACTTCCACTTGCATTTCACCGGCCAGAACATGTAGTCACATGACCACACCTAGGTGCAGAGAAGGCTGGGAGTTACAGTCTTTACTCCAGGCAGCCTTGTGCCCAAATAAAAATTGATTTCAAATTCCCAAGGAAGGGGTGCATGGATGACTCAGTGGGTTAATGTCTCCCTTTGGCTCAAGTCATGATCCGAGTCCTGGGATCACGCACCACACCCTCACCCCAATTGGGCTCCCCATTCAGCAGGGAGTCGTCTTCTCCCTCTGCCCCTCCCCCTCCCCTGCTCATGCTCTATCTCTTAAATAAATAAATAAAATCTTTAAAAAAATAAAAAATAAATTCCCAAGGAAGTCATTTCCCCTCCTTTCAGTTAGCAAAAAGGTCAAGACAAGCAAGTTTCCCTACTGTGCCCTCTGTGATGTGCATTACTTCTATTCACCCTTATATAAAGCGCTTACCATTTTGCAGACCTAGCTTTACAGAGAAATCTTCCATTAGATTCTGAGAGGGTTTTGTCGCCTCCTCTCCTCTATTATCCTCAAATGTCAAAACTGAAATTCAAACTTACCAGGTTTGGAGATGCCCTGAGGGAGCAATCTGGTTTCTTGCTTCCTCTGAATGTCCACATAGCTGTTTTACTGGGAAATTTGTCCTGGGTATCTGGACACCATCCTGACCAAGTGGAAGTTCACTCTGATATTTTTAGAGGTTTGTTTAATAAAACTTCAAAGGACAGCTAATCTTCATCTTATACAAACTATTTCAAAGAAGAAAAAAAAGAAAGTTACACAACTCATTTTTAAGACTCATGTAATCCTCACACCCAAACCAGGCAAGGTCAACACAAAAAAAGAAAATTAAAAATCATTGTCACTTATAAACATAGATAGAATTGCTGCTGGAATTTTCAGTCAAATGAACCAATAAACTCTCTTTCGTGCTTAAAACATTGTTTATAGGGGCACCTGGCTGGCTCACTTGGTAGAGCCTGTCCATGATTCTTGATTTTAGGATTGTGGGTTCGAGCCCCATGGTAGGTATAGAGATGACTTTAAAAGAGAATCTTTAAAAATAAATAAATAAATATGGGGTTCCTGGGTGGCTCAGTGGGTTAAGCCTCTGCCTTTGGCTCAGGTCATGATCTCAGGGTCCTAGTATCCAGCCCTGCATCGGGCTCTCTGCTCAGCAGGAAGTCAGCTTTCCCCCTCTCTGCCTGCCTCTCTGCCTACTTGTCATCTCTCTCTCTGTCAATAAGTAAATAAAAATCTTTAAATAAATATATAATTAAATATCTAACTAACTAACTAAATAAATAAAACAAAACATTATTTATAAACATAGATGGAAAAGACCTGAATAAAATACAAGCAAATCCAATTCGACAGTGTATTTAAAAACCCATGATTTCAAAATAATTCAAGGATGTCTTAATATTAGAAAATCTATCTATATAATTTACCAGATCAACATATTTAAGGATAAAACCACATGATCCTTTCTACTGATGCAGAAAACACATTTGATGAAAGTCAACACTCATTTCCGACAGACTAGAAGTAGAAGAAAACTTCCTTAAGCAACAAATGGACTCCACGTAAGACTTTCAACACTCATTCCTACTGTGGTCAAAATCTGCATAATTAGAGGAACTGGAAGTAGTTCTTGTGGTGTCTAAATGGGGTATCTATCCCGATTGGATGGAGGCCCTGAAATGTGGGGGGAAGATCAGGTGGAAGCCACATGGAAGGTGAAAGAATTCTCCTGAAGCAGAACAAAGGAGATAGAAGTTTATCAAATTTACCAGGAAGGAGCAGCACTGCAGCACAAGAGAGGTTGTCTGCAATGAGGAAGTGGGTAGGGGCAGTTTTTAAGGGGGGAAGTTGAGGAGGTATGGCGACTATGGAATTCTCCCCTTTTGGGGAACTGTGCCTGGTTGTAAGTAGCCCACTGGTCAGTTAGGCCTCTGGCTATTTTGAGGTGGGTCACCTGATGTGCCTGTCCGTATTCAGCCATGTAGTTGCTGGGGGCCCTTTCTACATTCCATGGCTCGAGACCTATTTGCCTAAAAGCGTTCTCTACAGCTCTGACCTTGACATGAAAGCAATGCCAGGAAAGTGCCAAGTTGCTTGTCCAGGTCTAGGTAGTATGGCATGATTCATTCCTCCCACGTGAGCAATTTCTCCCAAGTTATGTCATCCCAGAAAGGCAGTGAACCTGTTTTCAGGTTTCTCACTGTTCCTTAAGTCTGGCCACTAACCCCCGATCACTGGATTCCCACAGAAGGCCACACGTAGAAGCAGCCCTCGTGATCATCCAGCTCAGCATCTTATCCTATAGGGACCTCTCGGAAACTCAGAGTAGAATGCTCAAAGTAAAATGCCAGAGAGCCACATGCTCAGCTAATGGCACATGTGGGACTGGGACCAGGCCTGACACCCAGCCCCATTCTCTTCACACTTCCCTCTCATGAGCAAAAAGAAATTCTTCTCAATTTCTCACGTACCTTAACCATCTTTTAAATATCTTGGGTTTCTGGGGTGCCTAGATGGCTCTACCATAGAGCATGCAACTCTTGATCCTAAGATTTTGAGTTCAAGCCCTATATTGGGCATGGAGTCCATTAAGAAATTTATATATATAGAAATTAATATATATATTATATATAGAAATTAATTATATATAGAAATTAATATATAATTTATATATTATATAATATATTATATATTTTATATATCAAATATTTATATACATATTTAATTTATAAAATATTTATATGTTAAATATTATATATATTAGAGAGAGAGAGAGATTTGCTGAATATCCACGATGATGGAGATTTTGCGATCCATCTTGAATAGCAATATGGAAGGGGCTGGAGGAAAGAAAAGGCCAATGGGATTAGATAAACTGAAATCTTTCCCAGAAGGAAGGCAATGTCTACCTCTAGGATCATTCTAGGGCCGGGAGTTCACACTGCAGTGGGCAGGAGGTACCGGTCACTGTGTCTGATTGTACATGTTGTAAATGGCATGTCTTTAGGGAGCACTAGTCACATCATACTCACCATAGATTTGTGCACGTATTATAAAGCCTCGTGGAAGGAGCAACTTGGTATTTTTTAAATTTTTTAGTTATTTTTAAGTAACCTCTATGCCCAGTGTGGGGCTTGAACTCACAACCTCAAGATCAAGAGTCACATGCTCTACGGACTGAGCCCTAGAAGTGCCTGTTTTCCCACACTGGTGCTACTGAGTTACTGCGCTGCTGAGGTGGGGGTCTGACTGTAGCAGGGCTAGAGTACGATCCGTGGATGGACCAGCCCTGCCTGACTCCACAGTTAAGATCTGGGTGGCAGGCCGTGTTACAGAACTATAGGGAAGTCTTGGGAGACCAATGGATCTTGAGCTCTAGCTCTTCGTTCTCCTGGACTTTTCATCTCACCTGGTTCTGGTAGGAAATTAGCTTCAACAAGTATACCCACTGCCTGTTCCCAGGCTGGGGCTCCTTTCTCTGGTGCCTGCTGACCTCCGCCTTCTATCTTCTCTGCCACATCACTGTTCCACTCTACAGTCATAGCCTGATACTCTTCCTTCCTTCTTTTCTTTTTTTTCATTTTTTTCTTTCTTTCACATAAACTCTACCCTCAATATGGGCTCAAACTCATGACCCTGAGACTTAGAGTTGTACACTCTACCACCTGAACCAGCCAGATGCCCCTCCACAACCTAATTTTCAAGTGCCTTGGGAATCTATAACCACCATATTGAGAAGTAATTACTTTAGCATTTTCTTTAGGAGCAATGTTTCTGACCATAATGGGAAAAAGATATGAAGCACATTCTAAAGAAATTTTAAAACCTCATGGGAGAAAAAAGAAATTCTCAGAGAGTTGTCAGATTATCAATAGATCATGAAAGCTCCAAAGAAGTTTTCTAAGGAACCCGGGATACAAATAAGAATCACCTTGAGGAAGTTGGTTTAAAGATGCAGTTAAATCAAATGCCAGTGATAAATCCATTTGTTATTTTAGGCCCCCCAAAACAGGAAAGTAAGGAACCAGGATAAAATATTACAATGCAAAATCTCAGTGAAAATATCACTGGTTTTTACAAGGGCTTTGGCAAATTGACAGAGATAAGAGGAACTTTTAATGAAGTTAGTCTAAGTAAAGGCACAAGACCTAAATTCCAAAGGGTTAAAAAGAATACACTGGATTTCAGAGACTTGGATACTTGCAGCTAGAAGCAGAAGACTGAAATGAGCTCAGTGATCTCATCCAACACTGTCAGGAGTTTCCAAAAGACATAGCAAGTGCGCTTGCTTGCAAATAAAATGAAATTCAAGGTTTGAGTAATGGCATTGTGCAGCTGAAATAGCTGGCAGGTGACCAGACTGAGAAGTTAAAAAATAGATGATAGATGGCCCACGAAGGGCACTTTTGTTAACCATAGTTGAAAAAGATAAAGGCCATTTCCAATCCAAACTGATTGCTGAATTGCTAGCTTGGCAAGGGCTGGAAAACAGAGAACTTGGAACACAAATCTTACTCACTGCTTTAAGCCAAAACTCTACAGGAAAATGAATACAAAACTTTGCATCAGCAAGTTGATATACTTAATAAACTCTTGAACAGAAAGGCAGCATTCTTCCAAAGATTTTTCAGGAAGGTTAAGAATGGGAAGAGAGAAAACAGAAATATCAGCTATAAAGTAGGTAAAATTCTATAGGTGGGAAAAAGCAGGAGATGGAGGATGAAACAAAGAAAACACAGATCTTATGAAACCCAGATTTCTCTTCATGACAACAAAGATCATGGCAGTCGACTGATTGCATGTACTGCAGACTGAGCTGTAGGGAGAAGATGCAAGTGCCTAGTTCCAGACATATATTAATGTGTGTGTATCAAAAGATGATAATTTTTTGACAGCCAGGAAACGTCCAACCAGGACAACCATAAACCAACCCAGGAAGACCATAAAGATAGAAACCTTCTAAGAGAGATTTATTAATTCTAGATAGGTCTTTTAGTTCATCTTTTAAAACTAGTGAAAACCTTTACTGTTACTGATACCAATTCCACCTGGAATTTCTTTCTCTTGTCTTAACCGAATAGATGTGTTTAAGTAAGCCTGGGTCTGTCACTGGTCCCCTATCTGATCCCAGGAGCCATTTCAAGTATCTAAAATAATATCTATTTCTTATCTGCATCTCAGTATATCTTCATCAAAATACCTTACCAGGGAAACTCACCAAGATCTCACATTTATTCATACATTCCACAAACATTTGTAAGTGTCTTTCATGTGCCAGGGATTTATAAGTGCTAAAAATACAAGGAACAAGACAAAATTCTTGGCTTTGCAGACCTTACATTTGAACAAAAAAAACAGGTAAGTAATAAAGAAATGATCATTTAACACAAGGCAGGAGTTACAAAGGACAGTAATCCTGAGAACACCACTTTCATATGGTGATCAGCAAGGCTACACTAAGGATATAACATGTAGGTAGAGAGACGTGAGTGAAGCAAGGAAATGATGATCTAAGAAAGATCCTCTCAGACAGAGGAAATAGCCAGTGCAAAGGCCCTGAGCCAGAATCATGTCTGGTATATTGGAGAAACTACAGATGTTTCAGGCGGAGAACAATATGTTTGAAGGCTGAGACCTGAGACCTGAGACCTGAGAATGGACATAGTAAATGAAATTTCTAATGGCTCCAAGATTGGTAGAAGCTGTTGAAAGGTAAACCCCTGGGAGATGCTCTTGTGCATATAAATCATGTTAAAGGGTTGGGACTTTACTATATTACTATCATATGTTGAATCCTTACTACATGTCAGACAATGTAATAAAACCTTCACTAGGATTTTTTTACTTGATCCTCATGAATATCCTATGAGTTAAGAACTAATGTGATTTCAATTTTATAGATGAGAAAATTGAGTCACAGAGGGAATAAGTAATTTGAACAAGGACCCAGAGCTAGTATATAGCAAAGCTGACATAGTACTCTATGTACTCATATTACTATGTCAGCTTGGGTCTCAAGCCTGAACTCTTAATCCTCCACTAGTCTGCATTTTTTAATGATCCTAATGACTGAGTGTAATGGAGGATATAGAGAAGAAGGAAACCCTTTAGAGACAGGGATTAAAGGGAGAGATGATGGTAATGGGACCTTGGTAAATGAGAAAGGGACTGAGAAGAAAGAGATGGAAGATTGAGATTTAGGAAGTGGAATGGTTAGGATTTCGTATTTGATTGAATCCAAAGAAGGAGGGAGAGAGGAAGAGAAGAGTCAAAGATTATTTCCAGATTGCTGGTTCATGGAGCTCTGCGGGTACCATTTAAGGAGCCAAGAAACAAAACAGGAAGAGGAGTTTGGGGCTTAGGGAGAAGATGAGTGGTTTGCTAGTGGTTTGCTAGGTTTGCTAGTATATAAGATTAAGAATGGCAGAATAAGGACCTCTGCAAATCCACTCTTTTATGTAAGCAACAAGATTACTTGCAAAGAATTGCCAAATTCTGAAAGTTAACCAAAGGCTTGTGAGAACACAAAGAGCATTCATTCAAGGAAAACAACTGAAACTTTTTTTTTTTTTTTTTTTTTGCATTTTAAGTTTTTGTTTAACTCCAATTAGTTGACATAAAGTAGAATAGTAGATTCTGGTATATAATATAGTGATTGAACCATTCCATACATCACCCGTTGCTCTTCATGGTAAGTGCACTCCTTAATCCCCATCACTTACTTAACTTATCCCCCACCACCCTCCCTGTGGTAACCACCAGTTTGTTCTCTATAATTAAGAATCTGTTTCTTGAGTTGTCTCTCTCTTTTGTTCCCTTTGCTCTGTTTTATTTCTTAAATTCCACATGTGAGTGAAATCAAAAGATACTTGTCTTTCTCTGATTCATTTTGCTTAGTATTATTCTCTTGAGCTCTATCCATGTTGTTGCAAATGGCGAGATTTCATTCTTTTTTGTGAATGAATAATATTCCATTGGGTATACATACACCATGCCTTCTTTATCCATTCATTAATCAACGGACACTTGGATGGCTCCCATGTCTTAGCTATTGTAAATAATGCTGCTGTAAACAAAGGGGTGCATGTATCCTTTTGAATTAGTGTTTTTGTATTTTTGGAGTGGATACCCATAAGTACAATGACTGGATCATAGGGTAATTCTATTTTTAACTTTCTGAGGAACCTCCATACTGTTTTCCACAGTGGTTGCTTGTCATTGCATTCCAGGGCACAGCAGTGTTCCAGTTCTCCACATCCTCACCAACACATATTGTTTCTTGTGGTGTTGATTTTAGCCATTCTGACAGGTATGAGGTGATATCTCATTGTAGTTTTGATTTACATTTCCCTGATGGTAAATGATGATCAATATCTTTTCATGTGTCTGTTGGCCATCTCTGTGTTTTCTCTGGAGAAACATCTATTTGTGCTTTCTGTCCATTTTTAAATTGGGTTATTTGGGTTTTGGATGTTGAGTTTTTAAGTTTTTTATAGATTTGGATACTAACCCTTTATCACATATGTCATTTGCAAATATATTCTCCCATACCGTAGGTTGCCTTTTATTTTTGTTGATTGTTTCCTTTGTTGTGCAGAAGCTTTTTATTTTGATGTATTCCCAGTAGTTTATTTTTGCTTTTGTTTACCCTGCATCAAGAGACATATATAGAAAGAAGTTGCTATGGCTGATGTCAAAAAGTTACTGCCTGTGTTCTCTTCTAGGGTTTTTATGGTTTCAGGTCTCACATTTTGAATTTACTTTTGTGTATGGTGTAAGAAAGTGGTCCAGGGGCTATCTGGCTGGCTCAGTCAGAGGACCATGAGACTCTTGATCTTGGAGTTGTGAATTTGAGCCTCATGTTGGGCACAGAGATTACTTTAAAAAAATTTTTTTTTAAATAAAAAATTAAAAAAAATAAAAAAACAAGACAATTCCTTTCATGAAGATGGCACTGAAGGGAAGAAGGAAGCCACCAGACCCCCAAAGCCAAAGCCAAAGCCAAGCCTTTGTAGGCCAAGAAAGTGGTGCTGAAAGACATCCAAAGTCACTAAAAAAAAAAAAAAAGAAGATTCACATGTCACCTACATCGTGATGACATAAGATATTACTTCTCCAAAGGCAGCCCAAGTATCCTGGAAAGAGCACCCTCAGGAGAAACAAGCTTAATCATTATGCCGTCATCAGGTTCCCCCTGACCAATAAGTCAGCCATGAAGAAAACAGAAGACAACAACACACTTGTGTTCATTGTGGATGTCAAGGCCAACAAGCACCAGACCAAACAGGCTGTGAAGAAGCTCTATGATATTGACATGGCCACGGTCAACTTCTTAATCAGGCCTGATGGAGAGAAGAAGGCATATGTTTGATTGGCTCCTGACTATGATGTTTTGGATGTTTACAACAAAATTGGGATCATCTAAACTAAGTCCTGCTGGCTAAACGTAAATATAAATTTTTTCACCAAAAAACCAAGAAAGTGGTCTGGTTTCTTTCTTTCACATGTGCTATCCAGTTTTCCCAATACCATTTGTTGAAAAAACATTCTTTTTCCCATTGGATATTCTTTCTTGCTTTGTCTAAGATTAATTCACCATATTTGTGGGTTTATTTCTGGGTTTTTTAAGAAAAACAACTCAGGGTCCCCAGGTGGCTCAACTGGTTAATCATCTGACTCTTGATTTTGGCTTGAGTCATGATCTCAGGCTTGTGGAATGGAGCTCCCCACCAGGCTCTGTACTTAGCACAGAACCTGCTTGTCCCTCTCCCTTTGCTCCTCCCCCTGCTCTTTCTCTCTCTTTAAAATAAATAAATAAAACAAAATAAAATTTAAAAAGAGAACAACTGACTCTTAGTAAGAACAGTGAGATTTGTGGTGTGTTAAGTTGCTCCACTCTCATCGTCCTCTCCCCAGCTGAGGAGTAGCCTCACAGCTTGAGCAGCTATGAAAACCAGTAATCGAGGAGGAACCATGAGGGGCAGAATAGGTTTGGAGCTCCCAAAAAACCCCTAGCCCCAGTAGAATTGCCACTATTTATCTATCTAGAAGTTTCCAAAATGCTGCATTCTCAATACCTGTCTTTACTTCACCTAAAAGCTCACAGTGTGAGAACAGCCCTATCCCCAAGGCATTTATCATAAAACTATTAGCAGCAAGTGTTTGATATTGCAGCTGCCTAAGGGGCTATACCAGCTGAAGCTAATGAGAAACGGGACCAAGAAATTTAAATGGAAAAACTGGGGAATGAGATTTCAGTGGTGGCTTTGAAAAGATAAGACATATTCCTGGGAATCTAGACAGCCATGCATGTAGAAAGGACTGAGTAAGCAACAAGAATAAAGCAGAAAATCCCGGAAGTTGGGGCCATGGAAGAACAAAAAGGAAAATTAAGTCGCAATTTACTGAATGCTTATTGAGTGCCAGCCAGATGCTGTGGTCAGATGCTTACAATTTCCTGTGTCATGGGCACATATAATCACAATTCCCATGGAGCAGTTGAGGAAACCGGGGCTTTATAAGATTAGGTCACTAGCCAAGCTTGCAGGGCTAGTATGTGGCTAAGCCGAGTTTTGAACTCAAGGCTCTCTGACTTCAGAGATTGTTCTGGGCCTGGATGTCTAGAATGTCCAAGGGTGTAAAATGTTGCCGAGGGGACTAGTCAATAAAGATGTAAACTCGTCTTTTGGATTTCTTCAAGGAGGTCTTTGAGGAACTTCTTGATGTTCTGGGGCAAGAAAGAAGATAGAATCTAGTAGTTTGAAGGGGGAGCAGGGATAAGGAAATGCATGTGGTGTTCAGCTGTCTGCTTAGAAAGAGAAAAGAGGTAGGGCCTCACTTGGAGGATGGGTGAGGCTGCGATGTTCTTTTTTATTTTTTGGAGATTCAGCATATGTATACAGTACAATGTAGCCAGTTAAAAAAAGCCTGGTCTTTCAGGGGATAAAAGTCCTGGCATCCTAGGCCCAGAGGAGATAACGGAGAAAGGAGAGTGAAGATGTCAGGCCCAGTAGGGAAGAGAAATCTCACATCTAGAGACAAGCTGCTTGGGTTCTTCTTATTCTCCAGTCGATTTCAAGGCTTGCCCTTTTTACTTTAGAGCTAGAAGCTTGTCTTTAGTAATTAAGAAACAAGGCAGAATTTATGACCAAAAAACATCATAGTGAAGGAAGATTAATTATTTACATCATTCAAGTGCCCTGCAATTCTTCTAATGCTGTTACATCATCATTAGTCTTATTAATTACCATAAAAGCATGCCAATGTTAGGTTTATAGCATGTCATCTTGACAATCTGTCTGTCTTCAGAGGTTCCTAGAGACCCTCAGACACTATGCAGGAGTTGGAAACTGCTTGATCTTACTGAGCAAGCAGTGAGCTCTAACTGAAAACCAGGATGAAGAAGTCTAGAGACTTAATGTACAGGCATGATGACCATACTTAATAATACTGTATTGAACCCCGAAAACATGCTAAAAGAATACATTTCAGGTGCACCAATCATGCACACAAAATGCTAACTATATTAGCTTGACTAGTAAACATTTCATAGTAATAAGTTCATTAAGTGTATATATATAAAATTATTATGTTGTACACCTTAAATAGATACAGTTTTTACTTAAAACATATAAACAAATGAAAACAAATCTATTAAAAGTTAAAAAAAAAAAAACAGAGGAAGGACCCTACTGGTTCTTAAACTTGACTGCACATGGACATCTAATGAGGAGCTTTAAAAATTACCTACGTCTGGGTCCCAATCTACAGACTGTATTCAAGTTTAATTGTCCCAATAATGCCTTTCAAAGGTAATTAAAAAAAAAATTAAGGATCACACATTGCACTTAGTTGTCATACTTTTTTGATGCCCTTTGAACAGGTTCTCAGTCCTTTTTCGCTTTTATGATCTTACATTTCTGAAGAGTAAATCCAGTTATAGAATGCCCCACAATTTTTGTTTTTCTGATATTTCTCATGTTTAGTTTCAAAAGATGCATTTCTGGCCATGAATGCTACACAAGCGATGTTGTGTCCTTCTCAGTCCATCCTGGAGGGTAGGAAATTTTATTTGTCCTATTACTGGTGATACTAACTTTAATCACTTGGTTATGGTGGTGGCTGGCTCTTTCCTCCACTGTAAAGTTACTCTTTGTCCTCTTGCTATTAATACCTATCTTTAGGAAGATGCATGGAGATTATGTCAATATTGGGTTTCTACTCAAATTTTCACCCATTAGTTGTTTTTTTTTTTTAAAGAAGGATTTTTTTTTAAAGATTTTATTTATTTATTTGACAGACAGAGATGACAAGTAGGCAGAGAGGCAGGCAGAGAGAGAGGAGGGGAAGCAAGCTCCCTGATGAGCAGAGAGCCTGATTCAAGGCTCCATCCCAGGACCAAGAGAGCATGACCTGAGCAGAAGGCAGAGGCTTTAACCCGCTGAGCCACTCAGATGCCCCACCCATTAGTTTTAATCACACATTGATGATCTTTGTTTGAAGCAACTGTTACTATAGTGATTGCTAAATGGTGATTTTCTTTTTTTTTTCTTCTTTGTTCTTTTTAAGGATTTTATTTGTTTATTTGACAGACAGAGATCACAAGTAGACAGAGAAGCAGGCACAGAGAGGAGGAAGCAGGCTTCCCGCTGAGCAGAGAGCCCGATGCTGGACTCGATCCCAGCACTCTGGAATCATGACCTGAACCGAAGGCAGAGGCTTTAACCCACTGAGCCACCCAGGCCCCCCCTAAATGGTGATTTTCTAATCCCATCATTACTTTTGCATTTACAGTTGCCATTCTATCATAAGACTTTGTTCTTTATTTACACTTAACTATATATACCACTTACCTATCATCTATCTATATTTGTATGAACTCATGGATTCTTATTTTAGTCTTTGGGTCATTTCTGTTAATACCATTATTTATATTGCACTCAACATCCCATATTTGACAGTGGGAACTCCTTCAAGCCAGCTCTGTGTCCTTTTGACATCTACAACTTTCAGTTACATAGGGCTGAGAAGAAGACATACAAATCAAGCGACACAAAAATTTCAATTTCATAATTAATTGAAATCACATTCTACCATATATCTCAGTGTTGCCAAGTAAGGAATTTGACTAACTTTTTAAAAATAACCTTTTTTATTATTATTATTATTATTATTTTTTTATTTGACAGAGAGAGAGATCACAAGTAGGCAGAGAGGCAGGCAGAGACAGAGGGGGAAGCAGGCTCCCCGCTGAGCGGAGAGCCCAATGCAGGGCTCGATCCCAGGACACTGAGATCATGACCTGAGCCGAAGGCAGCGGCTTAATCCACTGAGCCACCCAGGCGCCCCAACCTTTTTTATTTTTGAGTGAAATTTCAGATTTAGAGAAAAGTTGCAGGACGCCTGGGTGGCTCAGTCAAATGTCAGTTTATAATCTCAGGGTCTTGACATTGAGTCCTATGTTGGTCTCTTCCCTGGATGTGGACCCTGATTAAGATTTCCTGTCTCCCTCTACCTCTGCCCCTCCTTGCGTACGCTCTCTCTCTCTCTCTGAGGAAAGAAAAAAAAGAAAAAAGAAAGGTTGCAAAGACAGTTCAGAGAGTTCTCGTATATCCCTCATCCAGAGTCCTCTGTTGTTAACATCTTATGTCACTATGGCACTTTTACCACAACTGAGAACCAACAATAGTGCATCACCGTTAACTAAAATTACCACTTCATTCCGATCTCACCATTTTCCCCTTGATGTCCTTCTTTCCAGAGTCACATTCGGAATACTACATTACATTTAGTTACCATGTCTCCTAAGGCTACTCTGGTCTGTAACAGTTTCTCAGGTTTTCCTTGCATTTTATGACTGTGATAGTTTTGAAGAACTAGTCAGATAGTTTGTGAATGTGCCTTGATTTGTTTTTTGTCTAATGTTTTCTCATGGTTAGACTAGGGATGATGGGTTTGCAGGAGGAAGACCATAGAGATGAAGGTCCGTTCTCAGTACATCAGGGGTACATGTTAGTACCAGGACTCAGCACTGATGGTAACAGCCCAGAGAGTGTTTACCAGGTTTCTTCAAAGTAAAGTTACTTTATTATTTTTTAAGATTTTAATTATTTATTTGACAGACAGAAATTATAAGTAGGCAGGGAGGCAGGCAGAGAGAGAGGCGGGAAGTAGGCTCCCCACTGACCAGAGAGCCTGATGTGGGGCTCGATCCCAGGATGGCGAGATCATGACCTGAGCCGAAGGCAGAGGCCTTAACCCACTGAGCTACCCAGGCACCCTGTAAAGTTACTTTCATTCCCTCTGCCCATACTTAACTTTTGGGGGGGCAAGTCATTAAGCTTTGTCACAATCTGAATTTCATCCCTGTGTTCTTTGACCTTGTGATTGATTTTTAAAACTTTTTCATACATTGGGGCACCTGGGTGGCTCAGTGGGTTAAAGCCTCTGCCTTCAGCTCAGGTCATGATCCCAGGAGGGTCCTGGGAACAAGCCCCGCATCGGGCTCTCTGCTCCTCGGGGAGCCTGCTTCCTCCTCTCTGCTTGCCTCTCTGCCTACTTGTGATCTCTATCTGTCAAATAAATAAATAAATAAAATCTTAAAAAAAATTTTTTTTATACATTATTGTTGGCATTTTCTGCTATAGGTTCTATGGGTTATGACAAATCCATAGAATCATGTATCTACTCCCATACAGTTTAATTCTATTACCTAAAGAATATCCTGTGCTTTCCCTAGTTAACCCCTTCTTCTAATCCCTGGAATCCACTGATCTGTTTTCCACCCTACAGTTTTGCCTTTTCCATAATATCTTATGAGCAGAACGATTCAATATATAGTCTTTCCAGACTGGTTTTTTTTTTTCCTTTTCTCAATTAACAAAATACATTTAAGATTCATCTATGTTATTGTGTGAATGAGTAGAGTGCTCCTTCTCCTCTTACTGAGTAGTTTCCCATCATGTATACCAGAGTTTATCCATTTGCTTATTCAAGGACATTTTGGTTGCTTCCAATTTTGGGTGATTATGAATAAAGATGCTATAAACATTCACATGCAGGTTTTTGTGTAGACATAAATGTTCAAATCAGTTGGGTAAACACCTAAGAGTTTGATTGCTCTGTCATTTTGATAAGTCTATGCTAACACTGTAAGAAACTGGGAAATTGTCTTCCAAAGTGTCTGTATCATTTTTGCATTCTCACCAGCAATGGTGAGACAGTACCCTTGTTCCAAATTCTTGACAGCATTTGGTATTGTCATGTTGTGTGTGTGTGTACGTGTGTGTGTGTGGTGTTTTAATATTCTAATGTTATGTCATGGCATCTCTATTGTTTTGCAGTTTGTCTTCCCTAATTACAAATGATGTTCAGCATCTTTTTATATCCTTGTCTTATTTGCCATCCTTATTCTCTTCTTTGCTAAAGTGCTTTGTTCAGATATTTTGTGCAGTTTTTAAATTGGGTTGTTTGTTTTCTTATTGCTGAGCTTTTAAATATATATAGTGGCTATAGGTCTTTCCTTGCATAAATGATTTACAAATACTTTCTCCCAGTTGGTGGCTTGTCATTTCATTCACTTCACAGTGTCTTTCACTGAATGAAAAGTTTAAATTTCTGAAATTCCAATTCATCAAACTTCAATTTCATGCATTATGTGTTAAGACCAAGTTTTCACGTCCAAGAGACCACCAAGGAGCCAGCACCGATGCAATCACACAAGGGTTTATTTGACAAGCCCAAGTATACCCGACACAGCAGAGTAGGGACTTGGACCCCGAACCAGATTACTGTCAGAATTTTTAAAGGCAGAGTAGGGGTGGACTCTGTGGTGGGTGAGGACAAAGGGGATATTCAGAAGGGCTATCAGGGTAAAGAAGACTGTCAGGATATTGGAGGCCTGGTTATTATTAAGCCAAGGCCGTTTTTCCTCTAATGAGGCACTAACATGAAGACTATTGGGAGTTTCCTGGTGGAATGTCACCTTCCTCCTATCAAGCCTCCTTGTTAGTGAGATTTAGCACTGGGACATTTGTAAACCGAGGGAGACTCCTGTCTTGCAGGATTGTGATTTCTGCAAGTTAAGTATTTGTTTTCCTTTTAGGGTAGCTAGGAGTGCCTGAGGAATGCCACCCATGATGCCGAGGGGAGCGGGTGGAGAGGGGGTGCAAGGTGCCAGCTTTTGCTTTGTCAAGATAGCTGTACTTATGTCAGGGCTAGACTCAAGGTGGGTACAGCCTTGTTTTTCTTGGCCTCCAGATATGCTTTGGTATTGTATCTACAAATTCATCACCAAACACAGGGTACACAGATTTTTTTGTTTTCCTCCAGAAATTTTAGTTTTTACTTTTAACTATGGGATCCATTTAGAATTAAATTTTATAGGTTTTAATTTAAATTCCAGTTAATTAACATACAGTGTGATACTTGCTTCAGGTATGTAACATAGTGATTTGGCATTTCCCTTCAACAGCCAGTGCTCATCATCACAAGTGCATTCCTTAATCCCCAAAGAGTTACATTTTTTTTGGTGAGATGTCAGGTATGTGTCAAAGTTTATTGTTTTTTGCACACGGATATCCAATCTGTCCAGCACTATTTGTTCAATTGCCTTTGTATTTTTGATAACCATCAGTTGGCTGTATTTGTGTGGGTCTACTTCAGTGTTCTCTGTTGTGTTCTATTGATCTATGTGTCTATCCCTTCACCAATACCACACTCTTTTGACTACTGTATCTGTAGAGTAAGTCTTAAAATCAGGTCATGTGATGGCACTTGGGTGACTCGGTTCCTTAAGTGTCTGCCTTTGGCTCAGGTCATGATCTTGGAGTCCTGGGATGGAGCCGGCCATGGAGCTCCCTGCTCAGCGGGGAGCCTGCTTCTTCCTCTGCCCTCACCCCATGCCCCACCCCCACTTGTGCTCTTTCTCTCTCTCTCTCAAATAAATAAAATCTTTAAAAAAAATCAGGTCATGTGAATCTTCCTACTGTGTTTTTCTTTTTCATAATTGTTTTGGCTATTTTGGATCCCTTGAATTTCTGTATGAATTTTAGGATCTGCTTGTCAATCTCTGCCAAACAGGGAGCTGGGGTTTTGAAAGAGATTGTACTGACTTTGTAGATCAGTTTGGGAAGTATTGCTATCTTAACAATGTCAAGTCTTCAAATCCATGAACGTGAGATTTTTTTCTATTTATTTGGATCTTCTTTTTTTTAGGATTTTATTTACTTGAGAGAGAGAGAATGAGAAAGAGAAAGAGCATGAGAAGGCGGAGGGTCAGAGGAAGAAGCAGGCTCCCTACCTAGCAGGGAGCCTGACACAGGACTCAGGACCTGATCCCGGGACTCCAGGATCATGACCTGAGCCAAAGGCAGTCGCTTAATCAACTGAGCCACCTAGGTGCCCTATTTGGATCTTTAACTTCTTTCAACAATACTTTGTAGTTTTCAGAATGTAAGTTTTTCACTTTTTTGTTGTTATTTCTATATATAGTCAAATCTTATCCTTTGCAGTAATGTTCTATAAAGTCACTGCCAACATTGAATTAGCAAATACTAAATTATTGCTTTTGTGGGAAATACAAGGTTAGATTGTTGTGAGTCTCTGGTCACATTTTTGTCCATCTGAAATGTCATTCTTGTTACACAGGTTTGTTTGCCAAAATCTTGTAAAACAAGCCAGTCTCATCAGCTTTGAAAACCTGCTTTTCCACATAACCTCTTTCTCATGTAACACTTAGATATTTAAAAATTCTTCCACAGCCTCTTAATCTGCAGAACCTGCTTTCCCTTCTCGTTTAACTCTAATCCCAGGTCTCATCAAAACTAGCTGTAACTCAGGGCAAATCACGTAGAATCACCACTCTCAAATTCTGAGAGAAAAAAAAGAAAACTGTGGATGAGACTATTTCTGCAGTATCATTAATTCTGAGTTGGATCTTGAAAAGACTAAAAAAACAAACAACACCCCCCCACCAAGCGATTTCTGTGATGTTGGAAGCCAACAGCACCACCTGGTGGTCCAAGAAAAGAGCCCGTGCAGAAGAACACGACTATACCTATCCAGTTATATCTGTGTTTAGCATGTTTGAATAAAAATTCCACACTTTCAGATAATTTTTCCTCTGACTAGATGCAAGTACACTACTACATATAAAAGCAATCATACAAGTCATTATATTTAAAATCAAACCCTGCCTAGATTCTCCTGTGAGTATAAAGATCTGTAATAGTCCGAATTATTCAGCTGTTGCTTTGGGTTCAAAACAAAATGCAAGGGGCGCCTGGGTGGCTCAGTGGGTTAAAGCCTCTGCCTTCAGCTCAGGTCATGATCCCAGGGTCCTGGAATTGAGCCCCACATCGGGCTCTCTGCTCCGTGGGGAGCCTGCTTCCTCCTCTCTCTCTCTGCCTGCCTCTCTGCCTACTTGTGATCTCTGTCAAATAAATAAATAAAATCTTTAAAAAAAAATGCAACTACTGAACAACTAGAACAATTAGGTAAAGCAAAAATATAGTTTATTATACCACAAATTTTTCATCAAATTAAAATTAATCTTATGTATTTGAGCAAGAAAATAAATTATAGTATTCAATTTTAAGCCCCCAAATAAAATAAATATCTATGAGTCCATATGTATATAAATATGTATTTGAATGAATGAATGAATGAATAAGTAAATACAGGAAAAGAGACAGTTCTTCTTTACAAAATAATTCATAATTCAAAATAATTCAATCAACACATATGAAAGGAATGACAGAAATAGAAAATCAACATTAAATAGATCACCACTGTAATAATTGTTGCAGGAAAAAAAATCCACCTCTGCACACTAAAATTATGTTGTATGGGCAAAAGTTTTAGAAGAAACAGAACACTTTCATAGTGTCAAAAAACCTCTCTGTGATATTTGTTAATTACAAAGGGAAAGAGTAACTTTATGGCGGATAAATCCAGCAGATACCACTTAATGAAGTGACCAAGGTTAACATTGCCAGGAGTAAGACCTATTGACAGCATGCATACGGAGATATGAGTTATGCTTTTGTTAAGATAAACTGATTTTATTTTATTTTTTATTGATCACTGTAACCATTTTTTAAAAAGATTTTATTCATTTATTCATGAGAGAGAGAGAGATAGAGGGAGAAGCCGTCTCCCAGCAGAGCAGGGAGTCAGCCGCACAGCTCAGTCTCAGGATCCTGTGAGCTGAAGGCAGACGTTTACCCAACTGAACCACCAAGCTGCCCTAAGGCAAACTGGTTTTAAAGAGAGAGAAAATTCTATACAAGTTTTCTTCTAATATTTTAGGAACAGCTTTTTGCATTTTAAAAAATGTTTTACTTTAATTCAAGTAGAGTTAACATACATGTAATATTAGCTTCAGGTGTATGTTATGATAATTCAGTACTTCCATACAACACCCAGTGCTCATCACAGCGAGTGTACTCTCTAATCCCCATCACCTGTTTCACCCATGCCCCCTCTGGCAATAATTTGTTCTCTATAGTTAAGAGTCTGTTTCTTGGCTTCTCTCTCTCTCTCTCTCTTTCTCTCTCTCTCTTATTTTTTTCCCCTTGCTCGTTTGTTTTGTTTCTTAAATTCCACACATAAGTGAAATCATATGGTATTTGTCTTTCTCTGACAGACTCATTGCAGCATTTCTTTTTTATAAGTCATTAAACTATTGGAAACTTAGTGGACAACAATTGTAAGACAATCTAAATCTGTTTAATATGCATAGTTACCCACTGAGAATATTGGTCAATAAAAAAAAAGAAAGAAAGAAGAAACTTCTCCAGATATCTTTTTTCCTAAGGTTTTATTTATTTATTTGTCAGAGAGGCAGGAAGGGTGAGAGAGAGCACAAGCTGGGGACAGGGAGAAGGAGAAGTCTCCCTACTGAGCAAGGAGCTCAATCCCAGGACTGTGGGATCATGACCTGAGCCAAAGGCAGGTCTTAACTGACTGAGCCACCCAGGCATCCCACTCCAGATATCTCTCAGCATCTACAGTAAACTCAAATTTCAATAAAATTAATAGAAACATTATTTGAAATTCATTTAACTTATAAGGAGAAAGGAAATATTTAAATCCTCTTTTGAGGGGAAAAAATTATGTCAGTCTCTTGAGCGAGCCATCTTTAAACCAGTTTCCATAAAAATTAAAAGCTAAGGTAGTATTAGATTTAGGTCCAAAAGCATCGAAAGCCACAAGCACAATAATAAAAAAATACATTAATTTTCAAGTAGCCATGAAACACAAATGAACACTGATAATTAAGCTAAAGAGAAAAGATCAATTTCAAAAGGTAGAAATTCTTTATTTTCTGATTACAATGCAATAAAGCTGGAAATTAATTACCAAATGGGGGGAAAAATAGCCCTTCCCTTGTTTGTTTGTTTGTTTGTTTGTTTGTTTGTTTTTAAAGACTTTATTTATTTATTTGACAGACAGAGGTCACAAGTAGGCAGAGAGGAAGGCAGAGAGAGAGGAGGAAGCAGGCTCCCTGCTGAGCAGAGAGTCTGATTCGGGGCTCGATCCCAGGGCCTTGGGATCCCTGGGATTATGACCTGAGCCAAAGGCAGAGGCTTTAACCTGCTGAGCCACCTAGGAACCCCCTTCCCTTGTTTTGAAGGTTAAAGCATTATCTTAAAGGATGGTTTGTATCAAAGGGGAAATAGCAACAAAAGTTGGAACTTAAGACATAGAATGAAAGCATAAGGGCAATTGCCAGTCTCTATGGTATTAACTCATGAATTAGAAAATGTGCTCCTAGTTCAAGTAGAAGAGAAAGACCTGCATGACTCTCTCCATGGCTCTGAGCCCAGCTGGCTGGAAGACGAGCATGAAGCTCAGGGACATTTAAGACAGAGTGAGTCGGTAGCAATGAAAGAAAAAAAGCATACATTTCTTTTCTTTAAGGCAACACCCCCCCTCCCCCGCGCCGCAAAAACTACTAGAGTATGAGTTTTCCCTTAAGATTGGAAGCAAGCTTGTAGTTAGTGAAGTGCTTGCTGGCAAGATTTTGAAGGCCAAGAAATAGTCTCACTTAAGAAATGTTTTCTTTGAATTTAATATTCTCAAGGTCCTGACTCCTAAGGCAAAAAAGACATAGCCCACTATAGGATTTAGTTGTTTCAGATGCTTTAGATAAATGATGCTACCTTTGGCCAATTCTTGTGAAAAATTATGATTAAAATTTTATATACCTGTAAATGAGTGAGGAGCCAGATTATAAGCCTGTCTTCAAAGATGCCTCTATTGAAGCCAAGAAAATTCCCACTTTGTAATTGTGTTAAGGAAGCATTCATATATTCTCTTTTTACTGCAGTGAAATATTTTCGAATGGAGTGATTTGACATTATTTCTCTAAATTCAAAAAAACATGAAGCTCTTTTTGGGTTCTATTTTGTAAGGACAACTTTCTTTTATGGCAACATCTCTTCTAGAATGGGAGCAATAAGGTTTCAGCTGCTATGGAAAGTCCAGGGAGGATTTCTCACACCATGCACTTTGGTGGTAGAAAGAACATACTGCTGTTAAGTTTGGGGTTGTAAGTAGTGGAGAGGTAGGGAAGTCATCAAATACAGTTAAAATGAGTTGAATAAAAACCTAGAAAAGTAGGGAGGGAAAGGACTGGCATAAAGATATTTCTGGGGTGAAGAGTAGAAGTCAGTCAATGTTGGTTTTGATTCATGAGTCACTGGGCAGGGGTTTAAGAGGCTTCCATTGTGACAAAAAGAAACAGAAGCTTGGAGATAGGCTACAAGAGTTCAGTGACAGAATAAAGACCTGGTTGCTAGGGTCAGGAATAAACACCAGAAGCTTGGAGAAGGAGAGATGGAGTCCTAGCTCCTGGTCCCCTTTCTCACCACCCCCAATCCTCTAGGTCATCTGAGATGTCACCTTCTACCTAAACATCATCTCCTTGGTTTCAGACCTTAACTGTGGTCTCTGACTTCTGCTTAGTTCCACATTCACTACCCATTTGCACGGAGGACCACCACCTTCTCTTCCTGGAATCTCTGAGGTGTTTCTGCTTGCCACATGCTCTAATCACCAGTCCTATAACTCAGCTGAGATGGATGCATCTACCCTCTCCAAAACTTTTAAGCCTACTCCTGATCTCAATCAAGAGTCTTCGAACTCTAGGATTATCTTCGCCTTATTTGAGATTGAATCACCTTCCTTTGTCTCCTGGGGTTCTTTCCCTTCCCTAAACAATAGTGGCCGTCAAGCAGCTCAACAACAGACTACACAGAAATTTGAAAATCTCTTAAAAGAAATTAAAGAGCTAATTAAAAATGTGACAAGTTGTGAGGAGATCACAAAAGCAAAAGATTCATCTGAGGAAACCAGTATTTCTGAGAATGTATCAGAACTGAAAGAACAAATGAGAGAACTTGAGAAGGTAAACAAAGTATTATTGAACAACTTACTTGGTAGTTCAGACCTAGAGGAAGAACAGAACACAAAAAACGAGGAGATGACCCTGGGACATCAGAACTGCAGCTACATGGTACCAGTTTTTAGAAGGGATTTGGTAAATTGTCCAGAAGAAAATAGAGCCCTTAAAGAAACTCGACTAAGTGAGGAAAAAGCAACATACAGATTCCCTCCTGTTCAAGAAGAAAACATCAAACTTAGGAACAACATGGAGCAGTTACTGCAGGAAGCAGAACACTGGAATATGCAACACACTGAGCTCAGTGAACTGATAAGATCCTATCAGAAATCTCAGAAAGATATACAAGAAACTCTTAGAGATAATGGAGTGCATTTCCAAACTCAACCAAATCACATGTCAGCTAAGCACGACCTGGAGGAACAAGTGAAGAAACTGGAACATGACATTCATTCATTGCATTTGATTGCAGCTTTGCTGGAAAATGAATGTCAGATCTTGCAGCAGAGACTAGAGCTTCTCAAGGAACTTCATGATCAGCAAGAGGGAACTCTGCAAGAGAAGCCAATTCAGATAAACTCTGAACAGGACAAGAAAAACCAGACGCTATCAGAAGTAGAGCATAAACCAAAAATGCAAGAAAGAGAGGGTACATTGCAGAAAAAAGATAACTTCTACAGAGGCCTGGATGCTTCTAGTAAGAAAGCACTTAACAACCACCTCAATACTCATATTGCAAGAGGAGCTCTTGTGGAAAAAAAGAGACCAACCAGCAGCCTATCTTAGAAAATACGAAAGGTAGAAGAGAAGGGAAGTCTTCAAAAACTTAATACCTCAACTCCAGGCATACTCAATCATGAAACCTATGACAGAGCTATTGGTTCAACCAAGAGGGAGCTACAGAGCAAGAAGATTAATGCTTAACATTATTCATTAGTTCAGTAGTTATGTAAGTTTGGTGTTTCATGACCATTAGTGTCAATATCCACTTCAGAACCTGTCATACAATTTCCTTCTTTTGGTAGTTATTAGAGATCCTATGACACTGTAACCAAGAGGGAGAAGTTACAGGTCCAATTAATAAAGATCTAAGTAAAAACTAGAATGAACAATGAAAAGTTTTTTTTTTTTTCTTCAATCATTTACTGCATATGGGGAGTTCTGGGAAGAAAATGTATTTAATACATTAATTGTGAACCTTTAAAGCTCATGTTTTAAATGCATGTTTCTTTTTCCCTTTTTTTTGGTAAGATTTTATTTATTTATTTGGGGGAGAGAGCACCAGCAGGGGCAGAGGCAGAGGGAGAGGGAGAAGCAGCTTCTCACTGAGCAGGGTCAGGGATAGTTCAGAGGACCCTGGGATCATGACCTAAGTTGAAGCCAGACACTTGATGACTGAGCCACCCAGACGCCCCTCCTTTTCCTATTTACTGAAATGTGGGAAGTAGTGATGTAAAGAAGTAAAAAAAAAAAGAAAGAAAGAAAGAAAGAAGAAAGAAAATGCTGATAAATAACCGCAGAACAGGTTTTCTCTTCCCCATTCCTTAGCACTACTTTTCATAATACTTCTCCTTTGCTCCTGTAGTGAACAGTGGGCATATCAAGCAGCAGAGGTCCTTGGGGAAGGATACTTCTGCGGGTTTAGAAGAATAGAGGTAAATTTTGTTCTGTGTTGGCAAAATTCCTCCCTTTCCTCCAGGTGGGGGCAGTAGAGCTACCCACGGGAAAGAGCCGTGTATCTTCCATTAAGAACTGGACTCCTGATTCCAGAAAAAAATAGGCAGATGCATTTCTTCTTATTCCTCCCATTAGGTATGATCAAGACCCCGGACCTTATATATAAAATGAGTATACAAAGACCCTTATAGAGAGAATGAGATAGACTATCCAGAGAGCCTGAGACTTAAGGAAGAGCATGGTGTTGAATTCCTTGGGTTTTCTTCCCTCCCCCCTTTTTAAAAATATTTCATTTATTTGACAGAGAGACAGCGAAAAATGGAATACAAGCAGGGGGAGTGGAAGAAGGAGAGGGAGAAGCAGGTATCCTGCTGAGCAGGGAGTTGGATGCAGAGCTCGATCCCAGGACCCTGAGATCATGACCCAAGCCAAGGGCAGACACCCAAGGACTGAGCCATCCAGGCATCCCTCCCCGGGTTTTCTTTTTGTGTCATGTATCCTGGATGGAATGTTGGAGGAGCCCACGACCCAGAAATGCCAATGCACTTAGACCAAAAAAAAAAAAAAAATTGTTCCCCTCCCTTGCTCTCCCTTGGCAACGAATGAGGAAAGAGATAGACAGGAAGAGGACAACTCTAGCCAAACTGCATGGAAAATGCCATGCCTCCACACTCACCCCCACCAGCAAACACTGAGTGCCAAGCCTAGATTTTCGCCTTTGCCTGGTGGTAATGAGGTACTCCTCCCCCTGTCTTTTGGAATGGTACAGAAGAAGCAGAGTGGGGATTCTGAAGTCCCACTCCCACCTGATGGTAACAAGGTGGTCCTCCCTGACCCCCTTCTCCGGTGGATTGTAATGACTTGGAAGACTTAAAAGCCACCTAGATTTTTATACCCTTTTCCTACTGGCACAGCATCAGAGGAGGCCTGCAAAAACAAAAGAGTTAATAAGATCCAGGGTCTCATTACATAATGCTAAAATATCCAGGATACATAGAAAAATCATATATCATACCAAGAACTTTTCTCTTAAATGAGAAAAGACATCAGATGTCAACAATGGGATGACATAGATGTTAGAATTATCAGATAAGGATTTTAAAGCTGTTGTTATAAAAAATATGTCACTGAGCAATTACAAACACATTTGAAACAAATGAAAAAATAGTCTCAGCAAATAAATAGAAAATATACAGAAGAAACAAATAGAAATTGTTGCAAAATAAATCCACTCGGTGTGCTCAAAAGTAGAATGTTGATGTCAGAGGAAAAATTCCATGAAATTGAGGATAAAACAATAGATATTATCCACTCTGAACAATAGAGAAAATAAGCTGGGGAAAAAAGATTCGCAAGAACCTGTAGAACATTAACAGAAGATCTAACATTGGTGTCATTGGAGATATCCCCCAAAATGGGTAGAATGTAGCCTGAAAAATAGTCAATGAACATAAGACTGAAAATTCTCCAAATTTAGTGAAAGACATAAAGATACAGATTCAAGAAATTGAGTGAACTCCAGATATATAAACTCAAATAAGTCTGAGACACTCAAATGAAATTTCTGAAACCTGGGGCCCCTGGGTGGCTCAGTTCGTTAAGTGGCTGCCTTTGGCTCAGATCATGATCTCAGGGCCCTGGGACTGAGCCCCACATTGGGCTCCCTGCTCAGTGGGGTGCCAGCCTGCTTCTGCCTCTCCTTTGCCTTCCATTCCCCCTGCTTGTACTTTCTTTTCTGTCAAATAAATAAAATCTTAAAATTTTTTTTTTTCTGAAGCTTACAGATAAAGTAAAAGTCTTCAAAGTAGAAAAAACTCATTAGACATAAGGGAACAATTATCCAAATGGCAGCAAATTTCTCATCAGAAACCACAGAGGACAGGGGCACCTGGGGGCTGAGTTGGTTAGTCAGTTAATCATCTGTCTTCAGCTCTGGTCCAGATCCTGGAGTTGAGGGATTGAGCCCCACACTGGGCCCCCTGCTCAGCAGGCAGTCTGCTCCTCACCCAGCCCCTCACCCTGCTCATGCATTCTCCCAAACGCGTAATTTTTTTTTTAATCCTAAAAAAAAAAGGAAAAGGGAAAAAGAAACCACGGAGGCCAGAAGGAAATAACCATTTGTCAAGAACTGAAAGAAATGTGAACCTAGAATTATTTACCCAGTGAAAATATCCTTTAGGAATAAAGGTGAAATCAATACATTCCCAGCTAGAGGGTAACTGAAAGAATTTACCCTAAGGCCACATCTATCTGAAAGCAATTGGGGAAATGTGATTTTTAGCTGGGCAACCATGTTGCCCAGGCAGAAGGAAGAATTAGTTTTGGAACACTGTGAGGTGTTGAGAAAATATTTTTGTGTTTCTGCACAGTTAGGGCTTCCTCAGAAAATTCCATGGAACCTTGAGATCTTGGACTAAAAGCAAGCTACAGAGATAATTTAGAACTGCATAAATAATTAGAGCTCAAAAGATAAACCTAACTTCGCAGATGTGTGTTTTCATTTCGATTTGGTGTGAGGCCTGGGACTCTGGAGATATCTCTAAGTTATAAAGCTGGAAATATGGGCTTCTCTGGCTCCGGAGAGATTTATTTACATTACAAAAGAGTTAGAGAGAGAACAAGGATTCTTTACATCTTGTCTTCAAGGAGCAAAGTATTTTTTTCTCCCTACTTTTAGAAGGGGAGGACGGCTTTATTTCCTACAAAAATGCCTAGACTCATTTTCTCACTTACAGTACAGACCCTGTTGTATGTAGGGCTCTCTTTGCATCTCTCCAGAGATAGGAACTGAAGCAAGAGGAACCAGCACAATTAGTTTATGTAAGTAATAATAATCTGTCTCTGATCCAAAAATCTCATGTCTGTGTTCAGGATAAAATAAATATGAATATGAAAAACCCACAAAGACAATCACAATCTGCACCACATATTCTATTACGAATAAAGCAAAAGGCATAAGAATTTTTCATATGTTGGAAGTACTGAATATACAATCTGAAACACTGCTTCCTACTCAAAAATTTATGGTTTTAGATACTAAATCATATTTCTTTCCATTTGACTTTCCTTCAAATGGAAACTACCATGTACACTATTCTGTTTTCCAGCCATCTTGATTAATAAAACATGCAGTTCCTTTTTATACTTTACCAGATATATGGTTCATACAGCCAAGAAAGAAATTATTGTTGAAATGAATTACAGCTTTTTAATTAAGCTTCAAATACAGCAAGTCATCTCTGTTATCCCAAACCATCTAGATTTGGCATTACCTTTAACATTTTGTATGTGTAAATACAATTGTTTCCCTACCATGAAAAGCATACACACACACACACACACACACACACACACACATAATTACACAACATTCAAGTGAGAATTTCTAAAAGCAAGGCATTATTAAAAGTGTTTCATGTGGGTTGCTGTGGGTAATTACCTATTATATTCCTTCAGTCGATGTTAAATGTATTTGGAGATGTATCATGGCATTTTATATGTGGAAAGAACTTTAAGGCATCCCTTGTTGGCAGTGAAAAGCCAAGGTGTGACATCATTGAAAATCTGGAACATGAATCAGTACTGATCTAGTCCAGGTTTATTTAACACTATATTCTCTCATACCGGAGATTCAAATTCCAATGAACATCAAACTACATTTTCAGAACTTTCAGATGTCTATTCCTATCATCAGTATACTTATATTCAACAGCAACTTTAAAGATATATTTTATATATCTTATATATAATTCTATATAATGTATTTTATGTATCATAATTTTATATAATTTTTGATACATTTTTGGATAATCTTTCTTAGGAAAAAGGGAAAATCCTTGTCAAATAAACTTTTTCCAATAATTTAATGAGCCTAGAGATTCTTGATTTTAAATTATTTGGATCTCTATAAAATTTTTCCCATCAAGCCATAGGAGTTCCATAGACTTAAAAAAAAAAAAACAAAACACAACTGTACTTGATAATATTAATATTTTAACAGTAATAAACATCTTGTTTGCTCTTTTTTTTTTTTTTTAAGATTTTATTTATTTATTTGTCAGAGAGAGAGAGGGAGAGAGAGCGAGTACAGGCGGACAGAATGGTAGGCAGAGGGAGAAGCAGGCTCCCTGCTGAGCAAGGAGCCCGATGCGGGACTCGATCCCAGGACGCTGGGATCATGACCTG
>NC_081568.1:104808539-104815235 GCF_022355385.1 Mustela nigripes
AGCCGAAGGCAGCTGCTTAACCAACTGAGCCACCCAGGCGTCCCCTTATTGGACCTTTTAAATGAGTTGGGATTTGGGGGCGCCTGGGTGGCTCAGTGGGTTAAAGCCTCTGCTTTCCGCTGCAAGCACAGGCAGGCAGAGTGGAAGGCAGAGTCAGAGGGAGAAGCAGGCTCCCTGCGGAGCAAGGAGCCCGATGTGGGACTCGATCCCAGGACGCTGGGATCATGACCTGAGCCGAAGGCAGCTGCTTAACCAACTGAGCCACCCAGGCGTCCCCTTGTTTGCTCTTTAAAATACATTTGATGAGGGGTGCCTGGGTGGCTCAGTGGGTTAAAGCCTCTGCCTTCAGCTCAGGTCATGATCTCGGGGTCCTGGGATCAAGTCCCACATCAGGCTCTCTGCTCAGCGGGGAACCTGCTTCCCCTCTCTGTCTCAGCCTGCCTCTCTGACTACTTGTGATGTCTGTCGAATAAATAAATAAATAAAATTTTTTAAAAATAGATTTCATGAACTAAAATATTTTTTTAATTTTAGGTCAGGGGCACCTGGGTGGCTCAGTTGATTAAATGTCCCCCTCTTGATTTCAGCTCAGGTTATGATCCCAGGATCATGGGATCGAGTCCTGAGTCAGGCTCCCCACTCAGTGCAGAGTCTGCTAGAGATATTCTTTCTCTCTCTCCCTCTGCTCCTCACCCCTACCTGCTCGCTTGCTCGCTTTCTCCCTCTCTCTCTCAAATAAATAAATTGTAAAAAAGAAATTTAGGTCATAGAAAGGGTTTCCATTTAGGTCAAAGTAAAGGTTTATTTAGTACCTTTTTAACTGAACAAAAATTATGAGGGTCCCCTGGGTGGTGCAGTCGGTTAAGCCTCCAACTTGTGGTTTCAGTTCAGATTGTAATCTTGGAATCAGGAAATCATGAGATCAAGTCCCACCTTGGGCTCCACGCTCAGTGTTCTCACTGCCCCTCTGCCCCTTCCTGCTCTTGTTCTCTCTTGTGCCCTCTCTCTCTCTCTAAAATAAATAAATCTTTAAAAAAATTATGAAAGATGACAAATATACATTAAAATACATAAAACTTATATGTACAGCTTAACAAATAATTAAAAACTCATTTAACCACCACTTGGGTCATGTCAAACCAATTTACAGCCACCTATCACTGTAAGAGTGTTTCTATTGCCCTGCATTCTCACTAAAATTTGGTACTGTCAGATTGTGTGTGTGTGTGTGTGTCTTCTATTATGCCTGTCTGGTTCAGTCCATACAGCATGCAACTCTTGATCTCAGGGTCATGAGTTCAAGCCCCATGTTGGGTATAGAGCCTACTTTAAAAATATATTTTTAAGTTTTTTATTATTTTGTGGGACACATTCCTGGGGGGTGGTCAGACTGTTTAATTTGGTGATTGTGTAATAATATCTCATGGTAGCTTTAATTTGTATTTACTTAATTATATACCTTTAAAAAAAAAAAAGAATTTTATTTATTTGAGAGAGAGAGAGAGACAGAGAGCACAAGAGTGGGGAGGAGAGGGAGAAGTAGGCTTCCCACTGAGCAGGGAGCCAGATGCAGGACTCCATCCCAGGACCCTGAGATGAAGGCAGAGGCTCAACCCACTGAACCACCCAGATTCCCCTCTATCTATCTATTTAAAGTAGGCTCCACACCCAATGTGGGGCTTAAACTCATGACCTGGAGGTCAAGATTTGGACACTCTACCAATGGAGCCATCCAGGCACCCGCCTACTCTTCCATCTACAAGCAAATACAATAACCTCTAATCTTAAAACAAAACGAACTGTAGCTCCTTTATCCCATCTCCCACTTCAGCTTGAGTCTAGAGAAAGCAATTTATATTCAGCATCTCTAACTCCTCAGCTTTTACATTTTTTTATCAAACTAATATACACAAAGGCTTAAAAATTATTGCATTAATTGAATGCTTACTATGTGCCTAGTGCTACTTTTAGGCCTTCCTATGTATTATCCTAGTTAATCCTGACACCAGTCTGCAAGGCAGATAAGTTTATCTCCATTTTAGAGATAAAGAAACCAATGTACAAATGCATTTATGAAGAAAAGCACTATTTTCCTCACACCTCATTTTTTTTTTCTCATCAGTTCTGCAGTCTGCAGGCCCCTAGTTAAAACTGTTTTCGTGATTTGTTCTTCTTTTGGTTGCCTCCATTTTTGTAAATATGCTTACATTGCTATTAATTGAGTGAACAAATTTAGATATTTTCCTTTGACTTCCCAATGTAAAAGATGAAGATTTAACTCCATTATGTATATTCCCCTTGAAGAAATTTACATCGCCCTTCTCAGTTCCTTCTCTGATCAACTACTATAGCTCTAAGCATCACACTTAACTCTCTTTTGCTCTGTTAGTTATAAGCAACAGTTCTTGACTTTGTTAGATGAAAACATCAGTTCACCCCACCTTACACAGACTCCTCATCTTCTACTTCACAGTGTTACCTCTCTTCCTTGCACTGGAATTCTTGCTGATGTGACTTTCCTATTCTTGAATCCGTTGACATTTTGCAATCATTTTTCTCATTTGATCTCTCTGTGGTGTTTGACACCTATTCACTCAACATACTTTTTCCATAGCATTTTGTTCTTAGTTCTCATCTCTTCTTAGATGATCTCATTAGTATATAATCCAGACACCTCACCATACTTGCCCAAAACTACCTAAAGAATAGACAAATTGGGGAGGGGGGTACCTGGGCGGTTCAGTGGGTTAAGCCACTACCTTCAGCTCAGGTCATGATCTCGGGGTCTTGGGATCGAGCCCTGCATCGGGTTCTCTACTCAACATGGAGTCTGCTTCCCCCTCTCTCTCTGTCTGCCTCTCTGCCTACTTATGATCTGTGTCTGTCAAATAAATAAAATTAAAAAAAAAAAAAAGAAGAATAGACAGATTGGGACTGAAAAATAGGGTTGGATATGAATCCCATATCTCACAGGCTATCTATTCTGTGTGACGTGGTGAGGGAGCAAATGTGTACCTCTGGAAAAGTGAGTCAAAGAAAAAAGGAGTTGAAGATAAGACCTAAGTCTTCAACTTCAGCACTGTGTTCCATTCACCACAGCAGGAGGTGAAACAGGTGATGTGGTTTGGAAGGAAATTTACTAAAATCAATTTTGGGGTATGTAATTTCTATGTCTTTATTGTTTTCCACAATGTACAAACTACTGAGAGCATATATTTGAAAACAAAATAGTTCCATAAATGTGGGGTGCCTGGTTGACTCAGTTGGTAGATCATGTGGCTCTTGATCTCAGCATTGTGAGGTCAAACCCTATGTTGGGCATGGAGCTTATTTCAAAAAAATAATAATTCCCTAAATGAAAGGAAATCTATTGGTTCAACATGTCCACCCTTTTAACAAAAATATGTAGTCATATAGTCAACAAATTTTTATTAAGCACCTATTTTATACCAGACCTTGGGCAGGGTAAATATTAAAGAAACAGAGAAACGTATCATTTGGGAGACAGTTCTTTATGGATTTTTGAAGACTTATGGCAACTTTTACTGACTTGTCTTTTCAGGGATATTTGTATAACAAATAGCCTTAGAAGACTAAGATAGTGTCTTCCTCAAGGTCAGAGAGCAATGTATTTGCTGTCTAGGGCAATAAAGATAATGTTTCCCTCTGTGGGAAAGGTTGGGTAGGTTTTCTAAAAAAACTCCTGGGTGGCTCAGTTGGTTAAACTTCTGACTCTTGCTTTTGGCTCAGGTCATGATCTCAGGGTCATGAGACTGAGTCCTGCATTGGGCTCTGCGCTCAACATGGAGTCTGTTTGAAATCCTCTCACTCCCTCTCCCTTTGCCCCTCCCTCTGCTCATGCTTAAACTCTCTCTCAACTAAATAAATTAAATCTTAAAAAAAAAAAAAAGATTGGAATTTCATAAATTCAGAGCTCCTTAGTAGGGACACAAACCCATTACATGCACAGCATCCTTTAGGGCTCTTCTCTCTTTCACTCCTGTGGGATCTTGGGGGGCAAGGAAACAGATGCAAGCCTGAAGCTCATGCTGCCTCTGCTATGAATATTAAGGCCTTTTTTGTTGTTATTTCCTGACCTAGGAGTTTCACATCTTTGGTCAGCCCCTCTAAAACTATCAGGTTAACTAGCTTTCTTAGAAGTAGGTCAAAATCTCAAACCATTTATAGTTCTTGACAATGGCCAGCAGATAGTTGGATACATGATCCTGAGTTCAGAAGAAAAATCTGGGTTAAAGATGGCTTTGGGTGTCATCAGCACATAAGTGGTAATTAAACCATGGTAGTGGATACCACCATCTAAGCTTGTGTTATCTGGAAAGAGAACTTCTTTCAGAGCTTTGAGAAACTCCAGTATTTAATAATCTCCTAAAAGACGGGAAGTTCAAAGGGGACTTGAAGAAGACTTCAGGTCAGTGTGGTACGAGAGAGCCAAAGGGGAAGAAGGCTTGAAGGAGAAGGGAATGGATTAGTAGATCAATGCTGAGACCATATAAGAACTGGAAACGTCTATTGAACTTAGCAATTTGGAAGTCACTGTGACTTGGCCAGAACAGTAAGGAAACTTTAGTGAACTAATTGGGTAGTGTCTGTCTATTGGATATGGTTGAAGTGAGGAAATGGAGGCATTGAGGGAGGCCCCTCAAGGATGGCTCTTTTCTACAGAAGAGGAAGAGAAAGAAAGAGGGTCAAGGAAGAGCTTCGGCTTTCAGTTTTATCAACAAAGACTATGCAAATAACACTATCAAAACTCTTCATGGGTGACTGAAAATATTTTCTCTGCTTTCAAAAACATGTTGATTTAGAGAAAGCCCTTTGGTTTGGGGATGAATAGCTACAGAGTCTGCTCGGCTTGTGTGTTCCAAATCAAAAGAGTAATTCCTATTCCATGAGATCTACTGATGCCTTTAGTGTCAAGTTAGAAACAATAAGAAAAACTCAGAAATAGGCTTAATGGAGATATAGGCCATCAACAAAACAGATAAAAACCTAAGAATGAAAGTCCCATTTGGGAAAAATTGGATGAGAAAAATTATTGTTATCAAGATAACTGAAGCCCAGAGGGACTGCTTTGGAGCTCTTAACCTTAGTAGGACACCCATAAAGAGATACTCACAAATAAGGAGAAAATACTGTGAAGGGAATGAAGTCCCAAATGAGCCAAATCCCTCCGTGAACTGAGCACCCATTGCAATCACCCTGTAAGGAGCTTTATCTAAAGAGAAGTCTGGACACAAAGTTTCTTTTTTTCCATTTAATGCATAATTTTCTTTAACCTGTCTGCTGTAAATTTTTGTTTAATTTATATAATTAGGGCCTGAAAAGCCAGGTGTTTCTATTCATATTTATTCATTCAATGAAGGTACGGTAAAATCAATATTAAGTTAAATGATACAAAATGGAGGGAAAAAATACATCTTGCATCCTTTAGAATCTATTCTTGACCCAAAAGAATAAACCAAAGATTTACTAACTACTCCACCCCAGGAATGGAATGGAAAATACTACTAAAGTTTGTTGGAAACGCTCTTAGAGAGGTTGGGAATCCTACTCGATTCCAATCTTTACTGAGAGATTAAAAATCATACTTAATACGTACTAAACAGTCAGATACAAAAAGTCACAGACCCTTCTTTCCCTAGATCACATTTAATCTGCTTTGCATTGTTGTGTGTGTGGGGGGGTGGTAGTCAACCTCAGTAATTTGAGGGCTCCTTCTTCCCCTCCATGGGATTTCACAAGAATTCTGGATTCCTATGTCTCAGAAAGCAGGGTTAGGGCTAGAACTTTGCCTTCAGCAGTTGCATTTTTGCTATTGCTTTGAAGACTTCACAGCCTGGTCCCAGATACTGTCTTTGGGCTCTGAGGTTCCAAGGCATTTTCATGGATGCGTTTTGGCTGATTCTCCCCCTACTGACTTCAGATCATGCCCACGTTCTCTGGTTCTCTGCTACCAGATGGTCTCTGTAGTTTCCTGTTGCCTTCCCAGGCCTCAAAGAAGCTTAAAAACTCTCAAAAGCTTTGAGAAACATGATTGATCTCTGCAATGGTGAGTATGAGTAAACAATATGCTAACTCTAGTTTATTTTTTTCTTTTCTTTTGTTTTTAGGGAGCCCTACATCAAGTGTGGGACTTGAATTCATGACCCTGAAACCAAGAGTCACATGCTCTACCAAGTGAGCCAGCCAGGTGCCCCATCCAGTTGATTTTTTTAAATAACCTATCCAGTATAATTTGTATTAACTCAAGATTTAGTCATTTGTTTCAACATTCTTTCTCACAAAGTATATTTTCAAGAAAAATAAAAAATAAAAACTGAAGGGCACCTAGCTGGTTCTATCAGAAGAGCATGCGATTGTTGATCTCAGGATGGTGCTTTCCTTGGGTGTAGAGATTAGTGGGGGGAAGGGGAAGGAGAAGGACAGAGTAAATACCCAGTAGTGCAATTGCTGGGTCATAGGGTAGCTCTACTTTCAACTTTTTGAGGAACCTCCATGCTGTTTTCCAGAGTGGCTGCAGCAGCTTGCATTCCCACCAACAGTGTAGGAGGGTTTCCCTTTCTCCGCATCCTCGCCAGCATCTGTTATTTCCTGACTTGTTAATTTTAGCCATTCTGACTGATGTGAGGTGGTATCTCACTGTGGTTTTGATTTGTATTTCCCTGATGCCGAGTGATG
>NC_081568.1:104815635-104900635 GCF_022355385.1 Mustela nigripes
ATCTGATATGTCGTTTGCAAATATCTTCTCCCATTCTTTCAGTTGTCTTTTGGTTTTGTTAACTGTTTCCTTTGCTGTGCAAAAGCTTTTGATCTTGATGAAGCCCCAATAGCTCATTTTTGCCCTTGCTTCCCTTGTCTTTGATGATTTTTTTTTAAAGATTTTATTTATTTATTTGACAGAGAGAGATCACAAGTAGGCAGAGAGGCAGGCAGAGAGAGAGAGAGAAGCAGGCTCCCCGCCGAGCAGAGAGCCCGATGCGGGACTCGATCCCAGGACCCTGAGATCACGACCTGAGCCGAAGGCAGAGGCTTAACCCACTGAGCCACCCAGGCGCCCCTTTGATGATGTTTTTAAGAAGAAATTGCTGCAGCTGAGGTCGAAGAGGTTGTTGCCTGTGTTCTTCTCAAGGATTTTGATGGATTCCTGTCTCACATTGAGGTCTTTTATCTATTTTGAGTCTATTTTTGTGTGTGGTGTAAGGAAATGGTCCAGTTCCATTTTTCTGCATGTGGCTGTCCAATTTTCCCAATACCATTTGTTGAAGAGACTGTCTTTTTTCCAGTGAACATTCTTTCCTGCTTTGTCAAAAATTAGTTGACCATGGAGTTGAGGGTCTATTTCTGGGCTCTCTATTCTGTTCCATTGATCTATGTGTCTGTTTTTGTGCCTGTACCATATTGCCTTGATGATGACAGCTTTGTAATAGAGTTTGAAGTCTGGAATTGTGATGCCACCAACTTTGGCTTTGTTTTTCAACATTCCTCTGGCTATTCGGGGTCTTTTCTGGTTCCATATAAATTTTAGGATTATTTCTTCCATTTCTTTGGAAAAAATGGATGGGATTTTGATAGGGATTGCATTAAATGTGTAGATTGCTTTAGGTAGCATAGACATTTTCACAATATTTGTTCTTCCAGTCCATGAGCATGGAACATTTTTCCGTTTCTTTGTGTCTTCCTCTATTTCTTTCATGAGTACTTTATAGTTTTCTGAGTATAGATTCTTTGCCTCTTTGGTTAGGTTTATTCCTAGGTATCTTATGGTCTTTGGGTTCAATTGTAAATGGATTGACTCCTTAATTTCTCTTTCTTCTGTCTTGCTGTTGGTGTAAAGAAATGCAACTTATTTCTGTGCATTGATTTTATATCCTGACACTTTACTGAATTCCTGTACACGTTACAGCAGATTTGGAGTGGAGTCTTTTGGGTTTTCCACATATAGTATCATATCATCTGCAAAGAGTGATAGTTTGACTAGAAACCTAACACATTTATAACCAGACTCTTCTGAGATTTGAATTTTACTGACTTTACTTATGGTAATCACAACTTTGAATTGGGATCATGGCAATGGATACTCCTTGTAATTAGTATAGGCAATAGACTTTTGGACAAAGACTTGAAAAATGCCTAGATATACTGAAGATGCAAAATTAGGTCAGATGTCTGATACTATGGAGAACTGAATTAGAATTTAGTGTGACCCTAAAAAATGGTACAAGTGGGGAGAAATTTATGTAATATATATACTTACTAGAAAACTGTAACAAAAGTAATTTAATTTACTTGAGAATTCTTTAGAGAAAGATAATGAGGAAAGATGTGCTTTCATCATGTTACTTGAAATAACGTTATGGGTGACTCACAGAACTTACATAATGATATTGAAGTAGTATATATGAAAACTTTGCTAGAAATATAGCTATCTCCCATTCCAGATTCTATAAACTTAAGCCCAGCAATATATTCATCATTCAAGGCAACTTTAGTTAATAATACAGTGTATTTTTCCCCAATCTTTTTGTCTGTTGATTTTGTTTTACATAGTGTAATCATACTATATATTCAACTTTTGGTTACCTATGTACGATTGTGTAATTTATGGATTATCTACAGAAAAATTCTTTATCACAGTTTAGCTTTTCTTTTATAAAAAGCCATAGTCTTAGCCTCTAGCATTAATTAATATTTGCCAAGAAATAGAAATAGTTTTAATATAAGGAAGTAACTATGCTACCAAAAATTTAAGTGTCCTCACAAAACAAGTGAAATTGCTCTTTAAATTATTCATTCATTATTTCACCACTTCATGAGTACCTGCTGTGTAAGACACTGTGATTGAGCCAGTGAGAATGAGATAGATAATAAATAGATATTTTTGCCCTGAAGGAATAAAGGATTCAAGGAGTTCTTATATCATGGCAATCATTTGGAATTAATGATTATTTTTCTCACCCACATGCTTAGGAAATGACTTCAGATTCTTTGGGGGAGATTTAGAAGAATCTTTCTTCTGTGAAAGAAATTTAAATTTCTATTATTTCATGTGATGATTGAAATGAACTTTGTACATCAGATATAGTACTAAATCAAACATTAATGAAAAAAAATTCTTTGGTGTAATTTGAGAAATAACTGCTAAAAATCATTCCGGGGAAGATCTCATGTATTTCTAACTGCGTATTTGGAGCCCTTGAGGAATTCCTGCTAGTTCTAAAGTATTTGACCAGTTTTTTCTCTCTCAAAACTAGTCATCACTTTATTCATCAACAGCTTCATTATTTTTTTTAAAGACTTTATTTATTTGACAGAGGTCACAAGTAGGCAGAGAGGCAGGCAGAGAGAGAGGAGGAAGCAGGCTCCCTGCAGAGCAGAGAGCCTGATGCGGGGCTCAATCCCACAACCCTGGGATCATGACCTGAGCTAAAGGCAGAGGCTTTAACCCATTGAGCCACCCAGGTACCCCAACAGCTTCATTATTTTGACTGGTAATCAAATCTTGTTGATGGTTTTAAGAAGCTTAAATTAATAGTGGCATGTTTTTTCCAAATTTCCAAATATTTTACACTGAACACCATATTATTTATGAACTATTTCCTTCATATGTTGCATGAAGAAAATACCAGAAGCATGTAACAGTGAATTATTTGTAGTTTTCCTCTCAATGTTTATTGTTGCTTTCTCTCTCTCTTTCTTTCTTTTTTTTTTAAGATTTTAAGTAATCTCCTCACCCAGTGTGGGACTCGAACTCAAAACCTTGAGATCAAGAGTCACATGCTCTATCAACCAAGCCATTCAGGAACCCCTGTTTAGTGTTTTTTTAACTGATCTTCTATAATAAACACTTTTTTAAAAGTAAGCTTTACGCCCAATGTGGGACTTGAACTCATCCCCTAAGATCAAGAGTTGTATGCTCTACTGACTGAGCCAGCCAGACGCCCCTATGATAAACATTTTTAAACAAGGAATTCAAAACACTTCTTGGGTTTGTAGTTGACTATAGGTTTCAATAGTACTTTTGTGTAAGTAGTATGTGTTTCTTTTCTCTTCTTTTTAAAAAAGATTTATTAACTTATTTGTGAGAGATAGAGAGCACATATGACAGCAGGCAGAGGGGCAGAGGGAGGGAGAGAGAAAGAATCCTTGAGTAGACTCCCCCATGAGTGTGGAGCCTGACTCAGAGCTCAATCTCAGGACCCTGAGATCATGACCTGAGCTGAAATCAAGAGTCAGCCATTTAACCAACTGAGCTACCCAAGCACCCCTCATGGTTCTCTTAAAACAGCTATATTTCAAGAGAAAGAGCTAAAATTATTTTCTGAGAAGAAAGCACCTTTGTTACAAATTATCTTCTGGCCTAAAGCCAGTTCCGTTGGTTAGAATAGAGATACTGAGGAAAAGTAGCCGTGGTTCTAATGATCATAAGAACTTGATTAACTTTGTTCAGTCTCAAAGCAAGAGACTGTAATTCTAACTACATTTTCTTAAACAAGTGTGTTACATGGTAATGCAAGATAAATGAAAAAGCCACTATTCATTTATTTATTTACTTCTAACTGAATCTGCATTTTGTTCATATTTTCTTGGTTTTTAACCTGACTTCCTTTTTTCTGTTCCAGGGTCCCACATTACATCTAGTTGTCCTGTCTCCTTTGATTCCTCTTGTGCCAATTTCTCAGTCTTTGTCTGTTTTTGATGACTGACAGTTTTGAAGGGTACTGGTCAGTTGTAATATAGGATGCCTCACTCACAATAGGACTCGCTCTGCATATGTTCCTATGATTAGACTGGGTTATGGGTTTATGAGAGGAAGATCACAGAGGTAAAGTGCCTTTTTCATCACATCATATCAAGCGTACATACTATCAACATAATTTGTGGCTGTTGATATGGACCTTGATCACCTGGCTCAAGTAGTTTTCTCAGGTTTCTCCACAGGAAATTTATTCTCCTCTGCCCCCTTCTCATACTATATGTTCTTTAGGAGGAAGTCACTATGCGCAGGCTGTACTTATCACCATTTATTTTTGGAAAACAATTCAGCATGCAAGCCTTTCTAACTATTGATTAGTAACAGGTTTTGTTTTCAGTTGTCAAATTATGTGCAATTCACTTTGTTGGAAAACTATAACTGAATACTAAAGTAGACTTTGAAAAAAAGATTTATTCACTTATTTTAGAGAGAGAGAGACCACAAGTGGGAGGGGCAGAGGGAGAGGGAGAGGAGAAAATATCTCAAGCACACACCACACTGAGCATGAAGCTCAGGGCTCAAACCCATGACCCCCAAATCAAGACCTGAGCCAAAACCAACTGTGCGATGCAGTTGCCCCATTACTAGGGTGGATTTGGGAAAAGTCTCCAATTTTTCTAGAATACCTGAGGAGTGAGCCACAACATATAATTTGTATGAATTATGAACTTTCAAAAATAAAATATAATAAAATATCTTTGCCCCTAAAATTGCACACACTGTTTATCTATTTCTTTGTTTTTATGATTTACAAGATACTTCAGGACCTTACAGTGCATGTACCAGGATCATCAACAGAAACAATTAGATTTAGCTCAACGAGCAATAGATATTTGTTGACTTGGATAACAGATATTCCCAAATTTTACTGAACATGTAGGAAGTATAAAAGTATTGGGGCACCTGGGTGGCTCAGTCATTAAGCGTCTGCCTTCAGCTCAGGTCATGATTCCAGACTCCTGAGATGGAGCCCCGCATCTAGCTTCCTGCTCCACGGGAAGCCTGCTTTTCCCTCTTCCACTCCCCCTGCTTGTGCTCCCTCTCTTGCTGTGTCTCTGTCTGTCAAATAAATAAATGAAATCTTTAAAAAACAAACAAACAAAAGGAAGTATGAAAGGTTTGCATAACATCTGCACTAAATTTTATAACCAGGAAGCCAATAAAATAATTAGCTTATCTTATATTATCTAATTTGTTGCCCCCAACCCTTGGTTATTTGCCTTTTTAATCTTTGGAATATTCCATGTACAAGGGCTTTATCACTCTTCTCAAGGAACTTCAGTGATTATATTGTGGACATTACAAATGTAAACTGTCCTCAGAGAATTGAAAAGTCTCTTACAAGAACCAATACTAAATAACAGGGTTTGGTATAAGGGAACAAGGTGCTATTAGCTCTGTGTTCTTGCATGACTATTTTTCTACTTAACAAACAACTAAACACCATGAAAAATTAGTGATATGTCGGCTTGGGTTACAGCTAAAGACCAAGATTGTTCACAGTCAGGAAGAGTGCAATGAAGTGACTCTTGGTATGAGTAATTTTGCATATAAAGCTGATGACTGTAATCAATGGGTAGGAATTGTTTTAGCACTATTTTGGAATATTGCTGTTCTCAGAGATTTATAGTTTATGATTAAACGTTGTGTGAGCTAACCTGGAAGAAAAGCCTATTTGATTGCAATAGGATTGTCATTTCATTTCTGTGAAAGGACTAAAAGTCAAAATCTGAGTTCCTGAATGTAACTTTTTCTGCTTGTTTTGTGAAAGTGAAAGTGAAATGTCTAATAGAAATTAGTAAATTTATTTTAAATATAACTATGTTGATGCCTTTCAGCCAAAACCACCAGGAATACACTTACAGTTAGATTTATTCCTCATTGCTATGAGGGAGAACAGATTATTACAGGAAACTATGGGATGTCACAGGAAAGGGATGTTAGAAAAAACTTACAGGATCTGGCTTATGTTTAGCGATATGAGGGGTTACACAGGTAAGGAAGCCAGGATTTGTTCTGAATTGAAGACTGTTAGGAAGAAGGGTAATTCAATGATTAAGTATCTTTTTTTTTTTTTTTTAAGATTTTATTTATTTGTCAGGGAGAGAGAGAGAGAGAGAACAAGCAGGGGGAGCGGCAGGCAGAGGGAGAAGCAGGCTCCCCACTGAGCAAGGAGCCCAATGTGGGACTCCATCCCAGGACCGGGGGATCATGACCTGAGCTGAAGACAGACACTTAATAGACTGAGCCATCCAGGGATCCCTCAGTGATTAGGTATCTTAAAAATTCTTATTTAGGAGAAGAGAACATTAGACCCATGCTAACGCTTTCATTGCTAAAAAAGCAGCAGTCACTCATATTAGCCAGGATAGGAGATGTTTGGCATTTTAAGGTTTGGACAATTTCATGTTTTTGTTTATGTTTAGACGTGATCAAGAAAAGGTCTTGTTTCTGTTTAGATCCATCATATCATGGTGTGGCCTTATATAATGTCAGTGTTTTGTGAAATTGTTTATGTTCAACAAGAGAACAAGACCATGGTCTAACTGAGCACCAGGCCAAATCCCATATGTCAGGGGCTGCTTGTTTCTTTCTCAACTATTATGTCATTAATTGGTTAAATAATCATTGGTTATTTAAATCAAAGATTTTTTTCCCCATTATTCTACATGTTTAACAAAATTCAAATATAACTCCTACTCAAAATATGAAGCAGATATCATTACACTTCTGAAGATCTACTAAATTGTTATAGGTTTTGTTTTGTTTTGTTTTGTCAACTTCAGAATTACATCCTGTCATTAAGATCTTTGGCACTAAATTTAAGAATGGAGGAGTGGAGTGCCTGGATTGTTCAATCGATTGAGTATTCAACTCTTAATTTCAGCTCAAGTCATGATCTCAGGACCATGAGATCAAGCCCCATATCAGGCTCTGTGCTGGACTTGGAGCCTGCATGGGATTCCCTCTGCCTCTGCCCCTACCTAGCCCTTCTCTTTCCCTCTTTCTAAAAAAGAAAAGAAAAGAAAAGAAAAGAATAGAGGAGTGCAAATTTTGCATTTACTCATTTTTTGTTTCTCATTTTATAAAATTTTTATTTGCATACTGCAACAGCCATCTAGTGGTGCATCATTATGGCCCAGTATGTTGTCCTTAGTATTAAAGACTCAGAAACTCAGTATATTAGAATATTCGGATGAGATTGGGTTGTAGGGCGCCAATGCACACTTATCAGAATTATAAGACATTAATGTATCGTAGGAACGCCAGTGCATTGTCACAATAAGAAATATAACCATCAATAGTAATAATAGTTAATTCTCATTGAGTGTCTAGTATGGTAAGCATGTGATGTGAATTAATTCATAAAAACTTTGTAACAGCCTTATGTGAGTTACTGGTTATTTGGAAAACACTGGATTCACCAACTGTTTGTCCCTCCCCTTCCAACAGGAGCCTCCTAACTTGTTTTTAAGTTTATTTATTTATCCAAGCATCTCTACACCCAGCCTGAGGCTCAAACTCATGACCCTGAAATCAAGAGTCATAGACTCCTTGGACTGAGCTAGCCAGGCAACCCTAACTTTTCTAACTCCTCTCTCTCTTACCCCCAAATCTCATTCCCAAGAGTTCTTGCATCTGTACTACTGTCACCTCCACATTCCTGCAATATGTATTCCCTTTTCCCACTGGTGTATTTTCTCATCATTTAGACCAACTGAGGTGGTGGTCTCAAAAACTGAGGGGTTTCCTCCCATCCCGTTTCTTTAAAAAATATGAGATGACCAGAATTTGACAAATACATAATGAGATATATCTATCATGCCATTATTATCCATACTATAATATCTTATAGAGTACTTTCACTTACAGCGCACAGAATTTTGTGTTCTCTGCCTCTTCACTGTTTCTCTCCACCCCCCCCAAAAATCCTGGCAACCAATGATCTTTTTATTATTTTCATAGTTTTGCTCTTTCCAGGACATCATATAGTTGTATTTATACAGTTTGTAGCTTTTTTCAGATTGCCTTCTTGTACTTAGTAATATGTATTTAAGATTTCTCCATGTCTTGTCATGGCTTGCTAGCTTATTTCTTTTTGGCACTGAATAGTATTCCATTGTTTCAATGTACCACTATTTGTTTACCTGTCCACCTACTGAAGCACATCTTCATTGTTTCAGTGGTTTCACAATTATGAATAAAACTGCTATAAATATCTCTGTTAAGCGTTTTTGTTTCGTTTTGTTTTATTTCATGGACATGGATTTTCAACTCCTTCAAGTAAACACCAAGGAGCACAATTGCTGCCTCATATGGTAAGAGTTTGTTTATTTTTGTAAGAAAAAGCCAAAATGCCTTCCAAAGGGGCTGTACCATTTTGTGTTTCTATCACCAATGGATGAGAGTTCCTATTGCTCCACATTCACAACACCACTTGGTGGTATAAAAAAATCTTTAAAAATAAGTAAATAAATAAATAAAATGAAATATTTTATTTAATTATCTCCACACCCAACTTAGCTCTCAAACTCATGACCCAGAGATCAAGAGTCACATGCTCTATTGACTGAGCCAGACACACATCACTTAAGGCATGTCTTTTTATTGTTTTGTTTTTAAACCCTGTATTAATATGCAAAAATATTTCAAAATACTATATTGTGAATGTATTATCTTTAAAGAAACTCTAAATTAAGGAGTGCTAAATTCTGAAAATGCAAGCAAGTGGAAAGAATGTATATGTAAAATGACTTTTAAAATAGTAGTATTTTTTTAAAGATTTTTATTTACTTATTTGACAGACAGAAATCACAAGCAGGCAGAGAGAGAGGAAGGGAAGCAGGCTCCCTGCTGAGCAGAGAGCCAGATGCAGCCAGATCCAGGACCCTGGGATCATGACCCGCCCGAGCTGAAGCAGAGGTTTTAACCCACGGAGCCACCCAAGCGCCCCTAAAATAATAGTATTTTTTAAATTGGTTTTATGTGCAGTGTCAGAATACAGTGGATGCATCTTTTAGACATTGGGAAGGAACATTTACAAAGAGAGACAGTATGAGAATTTGGTAGTAATGTAAAATGATGGAAGACTAAAATGCATCATTTAGTTTGTACAAAATGTAAAGCTATCTGGCAGAGGAAATGATGTTTAAGAAACGTGGACACCTCGGTGACTCAATCTGTTAAGCATCTGCCTTTGGCTCAGGTCATGATCCCCAGGGTCCTGGGATCGAGTCCTGCCTCAGGCTCATGGCTGGTTGGGGAGCCTGCTTCTCTCTCTGCCTACCACTCTGCCTGCCTGTGCTTGCTCTCTCTCTCTCAAATAAATCTTTTTAAAAAAGAGAGAAACATATGGACCAAAGGAGCATTTATTCTATAGCTAATTATTCGCCACCATCCAGGCAAGTCTCTTTTAAGTACTCTTTCTAATGCTCAGTAAATTATGAGGTTTTCCAGCCTGACTGGTAGAAATAGGTCCTACTCCTGGCCCTGTGTCAGCTCTGGCTTCTGTTCTGTTGAATCCTATCTGCCCACTACAGGTAGCTGCATCAAATACCCACTCTTGTCAGTCTTTGCCTGAATCTTTGAGGGGACCCCCTCAACTGTCTCTAGGGTTCTCATATGGTAAGAGTTTGTCCTCTCTGGTATTCTGACCTACGTGTTCCAGCTGCCTTGTGCTCCCCACACTCTCAGCTCTGTCTCTGTAACTTGCGGATTCCACGAGGCTCCATATGGGTGCTCCTTGTCTACATTGTGGCCTAGAAACTTTCTCAAGTCAGGGGTCTGGGAAAACATAGGGCTTGCTTTATCATTTGCCATCTCTAAGGGATCACTGGCTTTCATCACCTGATATCCAACCTCTTGAACATTGTTTGGTCATTGACAACTACTTTTTGCTAGACTTTTCAGTTGTTTAGAATAAGAGAATAAATCTAGTCCCTTATACTGTGTCTCAGAAACTTTGATCATTAATCCTCTCTCCTTTTCTTTACTTTCTTACTCTCCATAAAAAAAGCAGAGTGTTTGCTATCCAAAAGACAATTTGCCTCAAGAATTAAAAGCTTGGCTTGAGGAATCCCTGTGAAATTTCTTAGTTATTAATTTTCCATCATCCTGAAATTCTCTAAGTAACTTGTCCTTTTTTTCTTGAGAGAGACAGCAGGAGTGAGCAGTGGGGGAAGAACAGAGACTTCCAAGCAGACTCTGAGCTGAGTGCGAACCTTGACACAGGGCTTGATCCCATGGCCTTAAGATCATGATCTGAGCCGAAATCAGAGTCGTACATCCAACTAACTGAGCCACCCAGGTCCCTCAATAGCTTGTCTTTTAATATTTCCCCTTTTATTTTTATTTTTATTTATTTTTTTTTAAAGATTTTATTTATTTATTTGAGAGAGAAACAGTGAGAGAGAGCATGAGCTAGGAGAAGGTCAGAGAGCGAAGCAGACTTCCCATGGAGCTGGAAGCCTGATGCGGGACTCGATCCCGGGACTCCAGGATCATGACCTGAGCCGAAGGCAGTCGTCCAACCAACTGAGCCACCCAGGCGTCCCTCCCCTTTTATTTTTAAAGCCCAGCATTTCACATTATTTCATTTGATACAACTTAAAAAAAAAAACAACACTTAATTCCAGTATAGTGATCATACAGTGTTACATTAGTTTCTGGTGTACAATGTAGTGATTCAACAATTCTACACATTACTCAGAGTTCTCATTTGATACAAATTTTAAGATGTAATTCTAGGGTGCAAGATCTGGTTGATGATAAATGATGTGTGCATTTCCTATCAGAAATTATTCTTCATTGGAGCAGCTAAGCTAGATAACACCACTTAGAAACTATTTAACTGAGGTGCGTGGGTGGCTCAGTTGGTTAAGTGACCGACTCTTGATTTTGGCTCAGGTCGTGATCTCAGGGTCGTGAAATCAAGCCCTGCATTTGGCTTCACACTCACTGTGGGGTCTCCTTGAGAATCTTTCTCTCTCTCCCTTTGCCTCTCCGGCCCCACCTGTGTGCATGCTTTCTCTTTCTCTCGGATAAATAAGTAAATATTAAAAAAAGAAAAGAAAAGAAATTTGGGACTGAGGGCATTGGTGAGTACTTCCTCCTTCACTGGTGCATGTTAGTCATGCATAAGGTTCTCAAGCATTAGAGAGAGAATGGGTAGATTCTGTAAGTACTCTAATATACATTTCATTATTTCACATGAAGCCTGTGGATGACATGTAGCTGTGATCATTATTCCATTGCACAGATGTGGAAACTTAAGCTCAGAGAAGTTAAAACACTTTCTCAAGGTGACATGGCTTAGTGGTAGAGCCAGATCTTAAACCCATGTCTGCTGACTCCGGACCAAATGCTGGATCTTTAAAGAATTCATTGTTAACTCCTGCCTGGAATGCTAAGTGCCTTAATACTATGGCCCTCTGAAAAGAAAGTAAATGTCAGCAAAAAAAAAAAAAAAAAAAAAAAAAAAAAAAAAAAAATCCTAGAGTAAATAAAAGAGGTTTAGCTACTTTTTTAGAGGCAATGCTCAATCATGAGAAATTATGGAAAGTCTTCCCTAGAAGTATCTAAAAATAAGATATAAAATAAGTCCATCTATTTTATAACAAATATATTTTATAGCCAGTAAAAGTCTAGAAAATAATTTTATAATAAGTTCCACATGAAAGTACTTGAAACTTTATAAGCATAGCCTAAAAGGGTGGACAGAAAGTCCCCCATTAAATGGTAGAAATCAGAATTTCTTTCAAGTAAAAATGTATTATGGTTGTTAAGTGAGTATCAAATGAAGGATCCTTTTTTTTTTTTTTTTAAGGATCTTTTATTTTTATCACATTTTTGGTGAGTTAGAACTAAATTCCATGTACCTTTATTTTTCACTGGGGTAAACAATGGTACAGAATTACCTTCTGACCTCCTGTGCTAATATAAGGAATTAGGGGCACAAGCATTTTTAGAAGAGGAGATCATCCAAGAAATCTTTTCTTTTTATCTTAAAACGTATGGTAGAACTGTGGACTGTGAGGTGTTTTCTTACCCCCTGGGGTGTGGAATCATAGCAGTTTCCTGCCATTGGTAAATTCCAGGGTGTTGTAATCAACTGTGTATTATAATTCATTTGTCATTTCTTAACATATAGCAGCCAGCACTGGAAGGAATTGGCAACAGTGAATGCCAGGCAGCAGCAAGAAACTGGTATGGAATGTTAATTTGTTACAGAAAATCCTGCAAAGTACAAATCTACATACAGATTATACCCAAATGTTATCTGTGAAATTGGGCCAAATTCTCTCTGAGGATTTGTAACTACTGAAGGTGAATGCCAGGGCTCAAGGACTTGAGATTTAACAGCAAAAGAGGAAAGGTAGGATTGTGTTTCTCTTTCATCTTTCTTTCTTCTTTCTTTTCTTTCTTTCTTTCAAGATCTTATTTAATTATTTATTTATCAGAGAGAGTGCACACAAACAGGGAGGAGAGAGAAAAGCAGGCCCTTTACTGAGCAGGGAGCCCCCGTTTGGGGCTTGATCCCAGGACCCAGAGATCATGACCTGAGCCAAAGACAGCCACTTAACCAGTTAAGCCACCCAGGTGCCCCCTTTCAAAGGTTTTATTTATTTGAGAGAGAGAGAGAACGAGAGAGCAAAGAGAGAGCATGAGTGGGGAAGGGAGATGTTGGGGGACATAGGAAGAGGAAGAAAGCAGACTCCTAACTGAGCAGGGAGCCAGGGATCACGACCGACCGGACTCAAAGGCAGCGAGGCGCCCTCACTTTCTATTTCGAGTAAAATCTATTCTTTCCTCAGTTGTTAACTCTCGCTTGAAATCCTGGCCTCAGCACTCCTTTGTGTCATACTTTCCTTTCCCGTTTCTTTGGACATGATGCTTGAAAAATATTATACAGACTTGTGTGTGCACGCCCTCAAGATTGTAAGCCAATAAAGAAATAGGATTTTTTTTTTTTTTTGGAATTAAATCTTGCAGTGCTTAAGAAGTGGGTCCATTATATCCTCTGCTTCTTTGTTAAATGTGGCAGCTTCTTAGGAAGTAGCTTCCTCCATTCAAAACAGGGGTTCAGTAATTAGGTAAAACAGACATTTTGGTTTTGTTTTTCCATTTTTTGTAAAATGAAAGAAAGTACCTGTTCTGGGGGCACCTGGGTGGCCCAGTCATTAAGCATCTGTCTTCGGCTCAGTTTATGATCCCAGGGTCCTGGGATCGAGTCTAGCATCGGGCTCCCTGCTCTGCGGGGAGCCTGCTTCTCCCACTCCGACTTCCCCTGCTTGTGTTCCCTCTCTCTCTCTCTCTCTCTGTCAAATAAAGAAATAAAATCTTAAAAAAAAAAAAAAAAGTACCTGGTCTGGACTAACTTCTTTATGGAGCTCAATGGATCCTGAAACATATAATTAGTTTTACATGATAGAATTAACTCATTGATTGGATATTGTTTCCATGGTTCAAGGGAGAAATAGTAGTTGGAATGATGTTTGAAGCCGTGTACAATTGCTGACCTAATCAAGACACAATTAGTTTCCTATGCTTGTATTTGATATTTTCTAAATTCATGTCTCTTTCATGTGGTCCTAAAATTGCTATATAAGTACATAATAAAATCTATTTGTACTTTAACATCACGAGGATGAGCAAACATTGGTTAACTTGAAGGTGGGCATGGAGCGTATTGGAAAAGTAGAGTGGGACAGTTTTTGTTTGTATTAGGCAGATACGTGTGAAGTCAACCTTTACTAAGTATGAGCTATATAATCTAGATCAAGTAGCTTCATTTCTTTTTCTCTGCGCCTCAGTTTTCTCCTTTCATAAACAGGGAGTAAGAACCACTTTACAGGTGATCATGAAGATCTGAGAAAACATTTGTGAAGTCTCTAGCTCAGTATCCAACACGTGATAGGGATTTACCAAAACGAACACTGCTATCCCTGGTCTTGAGAACTAATGCTTACTTAGACTGTGATTCTAAACCTATTTCAGTTTTAAGGAAGGTAGAAAATTTTGTTTTGAACCTTCAGAGTAGTTATGAAAGCAAACAAATATTAGCAATGCATGGGGTGGGGGGGGGTCTGGTTATAAACATAAAACTAGAGCAGGTATTAGCAGAATATGGCAAGAATTTGAAAGGTGGAGGTATTAGTCAGGGCCCGGGCAGAAAAACAGAACCAAGGTATTTTAGCAGAGAAAATTTAAAGATTTTTCAAAAGTTTTATTTATTTGACAGAGATCACAAGAGAGGCAGGCAGAGAGAAAGGGGGAAGCAGGCTTCCTGCTGAGCAGAGAGCCCAATGCAGGGCTCGATCCCAAGACCCTGAGATCAGGGCCCAAGCTGAAGACAGAGGCTTTAACCCACTGAGCCACCCAGGTTCCCTAGCAGAGAAAATTTAATGTGGGGATCTAGTCACAAAAATGATGGGAGAACTGAGAAGGCAATCAAAGGTCAGTGAGGCAATACTCTGGAATTTACCAATGGCAGGAAACTACTATTGCCCCCACAACCAGAGGGACAAAGGAGAAAGAGTAGAACCAGAAGTTAAGGAGCCTGGAGAGAGATGGAACCATGGTGGAGACGGAGTCCTGCCTGAGATATTATACAGAGCAAAGAGAGAAAGGAGAAATATTCTGGTTTTCCAACTTGTCACTCTCCAATCTCTAGTCATTGTCTCCTCAGCGGTTCCTCTTAACTCAAAACCAGTTGACCAAGAGCCTGGGAATGAAAGTTTGCAGGGGTCAGGGCCTGGCAATACAGAGTAGAATGGGGAGAGGGAAAAAAAATCAGAGGAAAAATAGACAAATGACCAGCACAGGGAAAGGGAAAAAAAATCAGAGGAAAAATAGACAAATGACCAGCACAGTAACAGTCACAGCTATTTTCTGAGGAGTTGTTTGCACAGCCTGCAACAGAATTACAAGGCAGATACTTTAGTGTTTTTTTTTTCCTTACCTTGCCATCAGTGCCCTTCTTCCCTAGATTTGGTATAGGGTAGGCCTAAGGTAGTGAGCTTCAAAATTGTGATTAGATTGGAAGGAGTTGTATAAACCAGAGTATCAATGGTCACGTCCAGAGTAGAAGACTATAGCAGGAAAAAACAAAGGCAAGTGGGACTTATTCATCTGAGAAGATAACATACATTCTTTGTTGGCAGACCAAAAATAATGTTAGTAGAACAATCCGCGACAGACTAGAGATTGTGGTGGCTTGCATCAGATCGTGAGACAAGGATATATTTTGAGGGTGGAGGTAAGGAGACTGACTGATAAGTGTAAATGTGAGGGAAAAGAAAAAAAAATGAGTTAATGATGACACCCAAGTTTAGCCTGAGCAACCAGGAGGATAAAGTCACTGTTTGTCAAAATGGGCAAACTGTGAGAAGAGAAGGATTGGATAGAATAGCCAGAATTTGTGGGTTTTGTTTTTTTTTAATTTATTAATTTATTTTAGAGAAAAAGTGAGAAAGTGTGAGGGAGGGACGGAGGAAGGGACAGAGAGAAAGGGAGAGAGAGAACCTTCAGCAGACTCTCCGCTGAGTGCAGAAACGGATCTCATGATCTGAGCCGAAACCAAGAGTCTGTTGCTTAACCTATTGAGCCACCCAGGTGCCCCTCAGAATTAGGTTTTTATTATTTTTTTTTTCATTTTATTTTCTATTTTCAGAATTTGGTTTTTAATATGCTAAATTTCAGAACTTTTTTTGTTTTCTTTTTTTCCTGAAGATTTTATTTTTTTGAGAGAGAGAGAAGGAGCAGGGAGAGGAGGTGGGGGAGAGGCAGAGGGTGATGGAGAAGCAGACTGCCTTCTCTCTGAGCAGGAAGCCTGATGTGGGGCTTAACCCCAGGACCTGATCTGAATCATGACCTGATCATGACCTGAGCTGAAGGCAGACACTTAACTCACTAAGCCACCCAGGCATCCCCCAATTTTTTATTTTCAAAAGTCCTTTTAAAAAACTGCTTTTTGTAATTTTTTACATAATGCAGGAGGCTCAGGAGTGAAACTAGGAAAATTATTAAGTGAAAGTCTGCACATCTAATAATAAAACCCCATCTTTCTTCCCTCCTTTGATTCTGAGAAAGCTGGCAGCAAAGATTTACCCGCTTCCTGTCCTTCAATCTTTCCACCAACTCCAGGAAATTGGCATATTACTCTTTGGGATAAATGACTAGCTCAAAAGAAAATTCTTACAGATACCAATAATTAGGATTTCCCACAGGAATTTCTGAGTCCACAATCACTCCAAAGCAATTCCTCATAAATCCCAAGCTCTAATGTCCTTCATATTATTAATTTCACACATTGTATATGAATGGACAAAGATCACAGACTTCCCTAAGCACAGTGTTAGACCCTGAGCCTGCAGGCCAGGAGACCACATCTGCTTATCAGTCTCAGAATTTAGGCAAGGATTATTCTGCGTTTGTCCCTGACACCTGATAAGCATTCTTTCAAAAACAGTTGGAGTATACTCATGTTCATAGCAACATTACTCACAATAGCTAAAACATGGAAGCAATACCATGTCCATTGATAGATGAATGGATAAGCAAAATGTGGAACATTCATGCAATGGAATATTATTCAACCTTAAAAAGGAAGGAAATGGTGACATAAATACTACAATATAGATTAAACTTGAGGACATCATGCTAAGTAAAACAAGCCAGTCATAAGGAAACAAATACTTGGGGCACCTGGGTGGCTCAGTCAGTTAACCATCTGCCTTTGGCTTAGGTCATGATCCCCGGGTTCTGGGATCCAGGCCTGCGAGAGGCTCTCTGTGCTCCCTGCTCACCGGAGAATCTGCTTCTCCCTCTGCCTCTCACCCACTCATGATTTCTCTCACTCTCTCTCCCTCAAATAAATAAATACAAACTTTTTAAAAAATTAAAAACAGAATACAAATACTGTATGATTCTATATAAAAGAAAAACTTAGAATGGTTAAACTTGTAAAGACACAAAGTATAATGGTGGTTGCCAGGATCTGGGAGAGCGGAGAATGGGGAGTTAGGATTTAATGGATATAGAGTTTCAGTTTTACAAGATGAAAAGAGTTATGGTGATGGATAGTGGTGATGGTGGCACAACAATGTGAATGTACTTAGTACCACTGAATTGTACACTTAGACGTGGTTACGATGGTAGGAAATATAGTTGGGAAAAATAAAACACTCTGAAGAAGAGTAAAGAGGAGTTAATATAATGGCAGATATTCTCCAAATTGCCTTTGAACAACAATTCATCAAGAAAAAGAACTATGGGTACACCTGAATGGCTCAGTTAGTAGATCATAAGACTCTTAATCTTGGGGTTGTGAGTTCCAGTCCCATGTTGGGTATAGAGATTACTTTAAAATGAAATCTTTAGGGGCACCTGGGTGGCTCAGTGGTTTGGGCTGCTGCCTTAGGCTCGGGTCATGATCTCAGGGTCCTGGGATCGAGCCCCGCATCGGGCTCTCTGCTCCGCAGGAAGCCTGCTTCCCTCTCTCTCTCTCTGCCTACTTGTGATCTCTGTCTGTCAAATAAGTAAAATCTTTTTAAAAAAATAAATAAATAAAATGAAATCTTTAAAAAAAGAGAGAGAGAGAATTCTCCAGAAGGAAATGATATTGGTAATATTGACAAAACCCATAGCTGAATTTATCTATCTAATTTATTTAGCCAATACTGAAAATACGTGATTGTGGAGGGAACATTTAAGGGTGACATAAAGTAATCTTGGCTTAAAATTTTTTAACTCTTCTTACTAAAAATGAAATACTGCTGTAGGTAAGAGAAGAGGGAGTATACAGGAATATATATATGAACTCTGTACTTTTTTGCTCAATTTTTCTGTAAATCTAAAAACTGCTTTAAAATGTATGGTCTAATTAATTTAAGACATTTTTAATGCAATAACCCTTTAAAAAATGCTTTTAGCTTTATAAACCCATGAAAATTTTATGGGAATTTGAGCTTTTTTGCATTTCCTAGGAAAAATAAAAAACAGCCTGGGAGAAGAAAATTACAGTTGAAAAGATCTTGCAATTTAAAGAAAGCAGTTCATATTCTTTAGAGATTGTGTCTTTGCTAAGTCTTCAATATATAAAACCATTCTAATCTACCCTATTCAATAGAATTCATGACGTGTAAATTAGTAATGGAAATCAAATCACACTTTAAATCTATTTGTTGATCATTTTCTAAGAAGATTAAATGGAAATTTAGAATACTTTAAATATTTGTTATTGCAGTATTCAAATTCCAAGAGAGTAATCTTAAGTATCTTATTAAATTTCTTAAACTTTTTATCCTCATTCCAATATTTCTTACATATTTACAATGACTCTCTGAAATGGAGAAATTTCTATAAACATTAAAAAACATATACAACACAGGAGAAGAAAAGAAAATCTTTCCTTAACAGATTTTTTATGTGGCTTATCCTAAGGGAGATCTATCTGTTATCTATCATGTATCTGTTTATATACAATAAAATAGAAACAGAAAATCAATCATGAAAGAAAGTAGAAAGTGATTATAATGGTGATGGACTTAGTGTGATTGATCATTTGATTTGCCTTTTAACTTCCTGGCAGCCAGTATCAAACTCAAACAGGACCAAAATAAGTCAGATTTTATAACTTTCAGATAGGAAGAAGCATTCCTATTCCTCAATACATATATCACTCAGGTTTTAAATTTCTAATAGCAATTTCTGACAAAAGACATAAAGAACAATAAAATGACCTCACTGAGGAATGAAATGACCTAGTTTTTCTTAATAACAAAAACAAGATACAATTTTTTATGACTGTTATAATAACTTTAATAAAAGCTGGGAATTTAAAATTAAAACTCAATGTCATGTTGGTGATTTTGCAAGGGGCTAAGTAATTTAGTTGAAGCGTGCCTTCTCAAAATGTGGTTTAATCCAAGGGAAAAAAATTACCATACATGATTTCTCAAGAACTACTTCTCTCAGCTAAATCTAAGATATGAAGTGTTCACTAGCAGAAAATTCAAATGTAAAATCGAGAAAGACCTAGGAATATAGGTATTCAGTAGTTGATGATGGGTTCTGATTGGTAGAACATGGTATGCATGGTAGCATAGAAGATCTTCAACTCTGCATGTAAGTAGGTCATATGAGTAGGTATTAGTAGACAAAATCAGTTATATTCTTTTCCTTAGGAAGTAGATTTGGATTTCCTCTAACACTTGAATAGCTACTCACATGCTATGCCTAGGGGAATCCTCAACACACAGTGACTATTGAAGGCTGCAGTGGATAAATTCATTTATGTCTAAGAGCAGAAAAGAGAAGAACTTGGAACTGGACTTTAGAGATCCATTATTTTGTGTTGTGATCAAGGAAAAACTCACAAAAGGTATTTACAAGGAGACTCTGGAAGAGATTTGTGTCATGGAATTCAACAGAAGAGAGGATTTCTAGAAAAAGAAAACACCAGCATTGCTAGACGCTGAGGAGCCAAGGAAGATGACAGAAAAACACCTGATTAATTTAGTTTTATGGGTTTACTGTTGGCCTTATCAAGAATAGTGGATTAATTAGGGAGAATCCATTCTGAATAAGGTTGAAGATAAATAAAAGAGGTGAAGAAGTGAGTCAGCAAGAGCAGTTACTCCTAAAGATGTGATGAGAGGAAGAAAGAGAAGGGTGGAGGAAAGGTTTTTGTATTTAACATTGCAGGTGAAGATTAAATGCTGACAATGTAATCATTAATAATGTGCTCCAGTGTGACTGAAAAGTTGGCCTTTATTCTGGAGTTACAATAATCATTCCAATCCTGCACAGATCCATGCTGTTTGATAAAATATTACTGTGTTCTTGCAGCAAGGGAGCTCTCAATGGCACCATGGTTCAAATAGAGGGTGGCAGAAACTGCTAATTCCTTCCAATAGCCATTCTTCCATTAGATTTTCCAGCTGGGCACAGGCGTTCCCAAAATGAAGACAATTCCCCATTCTTCCCTTGCAACTGTATGTGGCCAAGAGAGTAAGTTCTGATCAATGGATCTGAGAAAGAATATCCTGTTGCAGCTTCAGAGACCTTTCCTTAAGAAACAGCTTACATGAACCCTTTGACCCACCATGCCTTCTTGCTGGAGCTGAAGATCCATTTTGGACCATGAGGTGACCTTGAGGATAGTGGCCACAGATGATAGAGTGACAAACTAGAAGTATCCAAGGTCTGCATTGACTTCATAGAAGAGAATTCCATGGCAGCTCTAGACCACTGGTATCTGGATGTTAATGCAAAAGAAAAATAAGCATCTAGTTTAAGTCATTAATATGTTGAAGGCTACTAATATCCTTAGCCAAATCTAAATCTAACTATATATAAAAGGAGAGCAAGACAAGCCCAGACTGCAATAGAAATGACAAACCATCATTCAGATGGATTAGAAGTCATTGAAGAAAAAAATAATAGGGTTAATTTAAGACCAGGTATCCTGTCCAGGAGTCCTTGAGGTTAAGAAGGAAATGGGCATGGAAATGACCATAATAGAGAGAAAATGCCACATGAGGAAATGTGGTCCTGTGTTATCCAGTCTCCTTGTGTATCACTGGTTAATCATAGCAGACAATTTTTTAATTAAATTTTTAGTTTTTTTATTAACACATAATGTATTATTAGCCCCAGGGGTACAGGTCTGTGAATCATCAGATTTACACTCTCCACAGTACTCACCTTAGCACATACCCTCCCTAATGTCCATAACCCAACCACCCTCTCCTTATCCCTCTCCCTGCAGCAACCCTGTATGTTTTGTGAGATTAAGAGTCTCTTATGGTTTGTCTCCCTCCCAATCCCATCTTGTTTCATTTTTTTCCTTGCCTACCCCCAAACCCTGCACTCTGCCTAAATTCTTCATATCAGAGAGATCATATGATAATTGTCTTTCTCTGATTGACTTATTTTGCTCTGCATAATACCCTCTAGTTCCATCCATGTCATTGCCAAAGGCAAGATTTCATTTCTTTTGAGGCTGCATAGTATTCCATTGTGTGTGTGTGTGTGTGTGTGTGTGTGTGTGTGTACCGCATCTTCTTTATCCATTCATCTGTTGATAGACATCTAGGTTCTTTCCATAGTTTGGCTATTGTGGACATTGCTGCTATAAACATTCAGGTACACGTGACCCTTCAGATCACTACATTTGTGTCTTTACAGTAAATACCCAGGAGTGCGATTCATAGTAGACAATCTTGGAAAACCTTACTTTAAGAGGGAATATGAAGCTGATGATGATTTCCTCTTCATATTTAATGCATACTTTCATACTTTGTTTTAAGCTATTTAACTGTGTGTATATATTTTAACCTGTTTAACTATACATATATATCTAACTTGCTTAACTATATATATAAACACACATTATATGTGTATATATGCATGCAGTTTAATTTGTGTTGTAAAAGTCTGCATCCATAATTCTTTTTTTTTTTTTTTTTTAAGATTTTATTTGTTGAGCTGGAGCAAATAATCTAAAAATTTGTATGGAATCAGAAGAGACCCTGAATCGCTAAGGAAATGTTGAAAAACAAAAACAAAACTGGGGGCATCACGTTACCTGATTTCAAGCTTTATTACAAAGCTGCAATCACCCAGACAGCATGGTACTGGCATAAAAACAGACACATAGACCAGTGGAACAGAGTAGAGAGCCCAGATATGAACCCTCAACTCTATGGGCAAATAATCTTTGACAAAATAGGAAAAAATATACAGTGGAAAAAAGACAGTCTTTTCAATAAATGGTGCTGGGAAAACTGGACAGCTATAGGTAGAAGAATGAAACTCGACCATTCTCTTACACCGTACACAAAAATAAACTCAAAATGGATAAAAGACCTCAACGTGAGACAGGAATCCATCAGAATCCTAGAGGAGAATATAGGCAGTAACCTCTTCAATATCAGCCTCAGCAACTTCTTTCAAGATATGTCTCCAAAGGCAAAGGAAACAAAAGCGAAAATGAACTTTTGGGACTTCATCAAAATCAAAAGCTTCTGCACAGCAAAGGAAACAGTCAACCAAACGAAGAGGTAACCCACGAAATGGGAGAAGATATTTGCAAATGACAGTGCAGACAAAAGGTTGATATCCAGGATCTGTAAAGAACTCCTCAAACTCAACACACACAAAACAATCATATCAAAAAACGGGCAGAAGATATGAACAGACACTTCTCCAAAGAAGACATACAAATGGCTATCAGACACATGAAAAAATGTTCATCATCACTAGCCATCAAGGAGATTCAAATTAAAACCACATTGAGATACCACCTTACACCAGTCAGAATGGCCCAAATTAGCAAGACAGGAAACAACATGTGTTGGAGGGGATGTGGAGAAAGGGGAACCCTCTTACACTGTTGGTGGGAATGCAAGTTGGTACAGCCATTTTGGAGAACAGTGTGGAGATTCCTCAAGAAATTAAAAATAGAGCTTCCCTATGACCCTGCCATTGCACTACTGTGCATTTACCCCAAAGATACAGATGTAGTGAGAAGAAGGGCCATCTGTACCCCAATGTTTATAGCAGCAATGGCTATGGTCGCCAAACTGTGGAAAGAACCAAGATGCCCTTCAAAGGACAAATGGATAAGGAAGATGTGGTCCATATATATTATGGAGTATTATGCCTCCATCAGAAAGGATGAATACCCAACTTTTGTAGCAACATGGACGGGACTGGAAGAGATTATGCTGAGTGAGATAAATCAAGCAGAGAGAGTCAATTATCATATGGTTTCACTTATTTGTGGAGCATAACAAATAGCATGGAGGACAAGCGGAGTTAGAGAGGAGAAGGGAGTTGAGGGATATTGGAAGGGGAGGTGAACCATGAGAGACTATGGACTCTAAAAACAATCTGAGGGTTTTGAAGGGGCGGCGGGGGGTGGGAGGTTGGGGGAACCAGGTGGTGGGTATTAGAGAGAGCACGGATTGCATGGAACACTGGGTGTGGTGCAAAAATAATGAATACTGTTACGCTGAAAATAAATTTTAAAAATTTAAAAAAATAAAAAATAAATTTTTAAAAAGATTTTATTTGTTTATTTGACAGACAGAAATCACAAGCAGACAGAGAGGCAGGGAAGGGGTTGGAGGGGGGAAGCAATCTCCCTGCTGAGCCGAGCCCGATATGGGGTTTGATCCCAGGACCCTGGGATCACGACCTGAGCTGAAGGCAGAGGCCTTAACCCACTGAGCCACCCAGGTGCCCCAAGGAAGAGAATCTTAAACAGGCTCCACACCCCACGCAGAGCCTGACACAGGGCTTAATCTCACAACCCTGAGATAACTTGAGCCAAAATCAAGAGTTGGATGCTTAACTGACTAAGCCACCCACGCACCCCATAATTCTATTTTTTTTTTTAATAGTAAGGCACACTGCAAAGTGTGCAGAAAAGATTTTTCTGGTTTTCACTATTTCTTTCTTGATTTGAAGAAGTCAAAAAAAGTATATATAAAAGTTCACTTTGAACTAACTACCCAATCTGTTTGCAAAAAAAGGGGGGGAAAACCTGAAGAAAACATTATTACCTCTCATAATAAGGGCTAGGATTCCTATTCTGCTTATACACCTTTTTTTTTTTTTTTTTTTTTAAACCAAGAGATCACTATTAGAGGGGTATCTGGCTGGGTGGGTCAGTACAGCATGCAATTCTTGATCTCGGTGTTGTGAGTTTGAGCCCCACAGTAAGTGTAGAGGTCACTTTAAAAAAAAGAGAGAGAGAGAGAGAGAGAGAGATCAATATTATAAAATTACATACACTGGGCACGAATTTTATTCCACAATGCCAGGATAAAAGAAATACTACATTCTCTTATTCCCTAAATCAAATATAATCTGTTCTGAAGTTGGAAGGAAAATTCAACCAATCATTTTTGAAACTCCCTTCCCTTTCTTGGGTAGGTCCTACAATAATCCTGGACTTCTGTATCATCAAAATAAGGTGGTCGTGCTTCCTTTTTCTTCAGAATTTAGCCATCTTTGCCTTTGCTCTGTTGCCTGCGAGATGCTGCTGTAGAGCCCCAGAGCCTGCCTCTTGGCTCAGAGATGGATCTCACAGGGGATTTCTCATTCACTTCAGATCCTGCTTCTCATCACCAAGTTCCTGAGAGGGTCATTATATGCCTGCAAGATTTGTTTTCTGCCACCAAGAGTGGGTTCCTTGTCTTTTCTCCAGCCAAAGGAAGCTAAAATTCTCCCAATGTTTGGAAATGTGATCTCTTTTCTCAAATATTCATAAGGAGAGAAGATGATAACCACAGTTCATTTTTTCCTCCTCATTACGGCACAGCGTTAAACTTATGTAACTCAAAAAGCACATTAACATTTGTTTTGAACTTATTCTCAAAAAATATTGTTCAAGCAACTGACAAGGAGAATAATTAATTTCACTTATTTGATTTGAATTTCAGTTCTCTTTCTGCCTCCAGTTTACATGCTAACTGGCGGTGGATTTGGATCATCAACAGTTATTTCCTCTCTCTTTTGAGGGCCTGAAACTGTTGATTCCATCTGAACACATTTGAACTCTCGCAAGTTTCCTTATGCCAGCTTCAAAATATAAAATCAGTGTAACTGTGTACTAATAATGATATGTCTCAATCTTTAAAATATTTGCAGATGAATTCTGATGTGACTATCCTTAGATACATAAAAGCAACTAATAGTTTGAAAATCTTTTCTTATTGACATGTTTTATGACTTAATAGAAAATATAGAAACATGTCATGTGCCATGACAGGCTAAGCTATGCTGCAGTAACAAATCATCCCCCAAAATCTCAGTGGCATATAACCAAGTTTACTTCTTATTCTTTTTTTTTTTTAAGATTTTATTTATTTATTTGACAGAGAGAGAGAGAGAGAGAGAGAGAGATCACGAGTAGGCAGAGAGGCAGGCAGAGAGAAAGGAGGAAGCAGGCTCTCTGCTGAGCAGAAAGCCCGATGTGGGGCTCGATTCCAGGACGCTGAGACCATTACCTGAGCCGAAGGCAGAGGCTTAACCCACTGAGCCACCCAGGCGCCCCCTACTTCTTATTCTAAAAGTGATCTGTTCACTGGAGTCTCTCAAACACTCACACTGATGGAGAAGCCACAGTATCAAGTCTTGTTTGTTGCTGTGCCAGAGGGGAAGTGAGTTCTAGAATATCTTACACTGGTGGGTAAAAAGAACCCAGTCTAGAAAGACACATGTCACTCACTTTTCACAGTTCACTTGCCTGAATCAGTCACATGGCTCTATTCAACCACAAGGGGCCCAGAAATACATTGCCATCATTTGCCCAGAGGAGACAATTAAAAATACTTGGCAAAGAATTCTGACTTCCTTGCTAAGAGAACCTGTGTCATTACGCTGAAGCTGTATCATATATGAGTCCTGGGGATAACTGTATCTTGTTGCCACCTCTAAGACAGTATCTAGACATTTAACATCCTTTTGGGTCATTTCACTCTTAATGACCCATAGTCATGCAGTAGACTGTATCCAGTATGCAATGTATTGATTGCATAAGGAATGTGAAATAATTGGTTGACTCAATTATAAATTTAGAAATACTTTTTTTTTTTTAAAGATTTTATTTATTTATTTGACAGAGAGAAATCACAAGTAGTCGGAGAGGCAGGCAGAGAGAGAGAGAGAGAGGGAAGCAGGCTCCCTGCTGAGCAGAGAGCCCGATACGGGACTCGATCCCAGGACCCTGAGATCATGACCTGAGCCGAAGGCAGCAGCTTAACCCACTGAGCCACCCAGGCGCCCCTAGAAATACTTTTTTTAAAGTGTTCTAGTTTCTCCTTGGATTATTAAAGTAATATGTTCTCATTGTAAACACTTGGAAAATATAAAAAAACTAGAAAGAAAGAGGAGAAATCACTCATAATTTCACCTTCCAAAGATAATCAGTATTTTAGTGGATTTCCTTCCAAACTTTTTCTATGCATTTAAAAAAATTGATTCTCATAATCACCAAAACTATAACCATTTCTTCATTAGTGACGTTGCTCCAAATAGCTAATCTAAGTGGCCCTAAGCAGATAATTTTTTTTTAAAAGTTATTTTCCTAATAACATTTAATGCTATCTAACATGTTTAGATAGCATTAAATCCTAATGGTTAACAGTTCCATGTCGCTTTCTGTGTTTGGGAGCAATGAACCCCTAGTTCTAAAATTGCTTGTTAGTATAAGACCAGCCATGAAACAAATGAATAATTGTAACTGTTATTCTCATTTGTTTCTGGTATTTTCGCCATCCAGATTACTAATGGAAAGGGAAGAGCTTTGTAAGTTCACATTACTGTAGAATTTAAGCCTCTTAAAATAATCAAGATTCTGGTTACCTTTCAAAATAATAAAAAATGCTATGGTCTAAGCGATGATTAGTTAAAGTCTAAGGAATAAATTGGCCAAAAAAGTTACAACTAGAATGATTTCCTGAAGTCGAAATCATTTAGTTATAAATTGGGATCTTTAGAGGTCAAATATGACACATGGAGTTTTCCAGTAAGTATTACTCAAACTTTGCAAGGACTCTTTTTCATTAATATTTTTAGTTGACATTGCATTCCATGTGCAGATTTCTTCTTCATTTCAATCAATGAAAGAAATCATAGGAAATTTAATTGACAAAGAAGCTACAAGAAGAGCTTGCAATTTTATTATATTGCAGCAACCTCTCAACTATTTATGTTAGTAAATAAGAGAATGACATGGAATTGTGAACTTCTTAGGGCAAATTTCATGAATTATCCATTTTTGTAATCCTTACAACTCCCAGCACAATGCACTGTACAGAGGAAATACCCATAAACAAATGTGATACAAAGTATAATTGCATTCTTATATGAAAGGCATTCTAGGGGTGCCTGGGTGGCTCAGCGGGTTAAAGCCTCTGCCTTCGGCCCAGGTCATGATCCCAGGACCCTGGGATTGAGCCCCGCATCGGGCTCTCTGCTCAGTGCAGAGCCTGCTTCTCTCTCTCTCTCTCTCTGCCTGCCTCTCTGCCTACTTGTGTTCTCTGTCAAATAAATAAATAAAATCTTAAAAAAAAAAAAGAAAAAAAAAGAAAGGCATTCTAGTTTGGGGGAGTTTGCTTACTTTATTGTTATTTCATATAAATCTTTGTATTCTGCAATATGTTCTTAAAATTTCTAGAAGGGAAATTATTAATTTAGATCATGTGAACATTTCTTGCTCTGATTTGACAAATAACTTTCCAAAATCTTTGTCCTAATTTATATCCCCAAAAGGATGAGTGCTCATTTCACTCTACCTTCACCAGTGGAATATATGCACATTTTAAATGAACTGGCTAATTAGATCCACTGGAAATAATATCTCTTTTGTCTTCATTTCATTATTAATGAGTTTGAACATTAGTAAAATATACAGTAGGCACTGAAATTTCCTGCTTTGTGAACCGACCATTCATGTGTATATTTTTCCTATTAATCTCTAAGATCTCACTGTTTTGTTTCAATTCTTTGTCCTCACACTACATATGTAAGTATGTATTATACTATATGAATAGTTCTATATAAATCCTTCTATCCCAAATAAACATTTGTATATATGAGTCTCTGGTATATATGGTGATTCCATAATGGCAGTTACCCCATTTTATTTCTCTGTAAATAACCCCTAACACATACAGAAAATGCATACTGTACTTGTAGACTTGCTTAGGAATAAATGAGATAATGTAAGCAAAGCATCTAATGCAGTGACTGTCACATAGTAGATGCTCAATTATTTTACGCTATCAATAAGTTTTACTGTTAGACTAAAACAACACAATTCCATTTTAGTAAAATCAAGGCTAGAGAAAAAAATCAAGATTTAGTATTTCTGAACAATCACAAACTGTAATTGCAAATTGCAGATTTAGAATTTGAACTGAATCTTAAATCCTTCACCATAAATCACATCTGAATGGAATTCTACTGATATAACTGAAATTTTTTAAAAGAGCTGAGAGAGAGAGAGCTCAAGCACAAACCGGAGGATCACAGGGAGAGGGAAAGACAATGTCAAGCCCACGCTGCACTCAGCTAGGAGCCCCAAACGGGTCTCCATCTCAGGATCCTGGGGATCAGGTCCCCGAAATCATGACCTCCCTGAATTAATTGGGTACCCCGTTCTCCCTAACTCTTGAAATTTTTTTTAAAGACCAGTATGAATTATGAGCTGGTAAAACTTTTTGGCAACAGATGGATTATTCTTACCATAGAGATTATCTCTTCTTCCCTCATTTAAATTTATAGAAAACTTGTAAAAATAGTAAAGCTTAACAAGCACAAACATACATCGCATGAGTAGCATTTATTTCTCCAGTTGGTTAGCTTTTGTTCTTAGACGCGGGGAGGCAGCTGTCCTTGTGGTCACTGTTAGAAAAGCAGAACTAAAGCAACGAGAGGGAAGGGCAGCAGCGCTGGGAACAGGCAGTCAGCTGAAAGGCTTGCAGCTCAGGGGTGGGTGGGAGTATTTTTGTTGCCGCCGAGAAGAAGAGGAGGGTGGCCAGTGTGAAGCAAAAAGGCTTTCAGGGGAGCAGGCCTGGTTAGCTGCCCGGCGGCAGGCGTGTCCGGTACAGGCCGGTGCGCCGCGCCAGCTGCGGAGGGGGGCGGGGGAAGCTGAGTCTAGGTCAACGAAGGGCAAAGGAAGCCGGACACTGACGCAGTCTGCCTCCCGATTCCGGCTTCCAGGCGTCTAGTGGGAAACCGAGTCCTCGTCTAAAGCCGGTCTTCAAGCTGCCTCATCATCCCACAACCTTCCCAGGCACTTCCGGTAAGAAGCTCGGCACCCACAGCCGGGACTCCGCAGAGCAGCGCGCAGGCGCTTCGGGACCTGGCGGAGGCCGTGGACGCAGAGGGAGGAGGGCTGTGAGCCGTAGGAAAGCCTCTTGTGCGCCTGCGCTCTCAGCTCTTCTTCCCCCCCCCCCCCGCCCCAACAGGTCGGGGGGAAAAACAAACCCTGAGCCGACGTAGCGCACCCCGGGGTTCCCGGCCGGGGTCGCTCTTCATTCCTCTGCCCCGCATCGCTTCGAGTCCCCAGAGAGCTCCTCTGGGGTGTGGGGAGGTAAGAGCCCCATTAGCAGGCAACTTGGCCTCTCCTCACTCCTGCTGCACTCACGGAGGGGGCGGGGTGGCCGCTGGACCCGTCGACCTGGGTGCCGGCTCTGGCCCTCCTTTTCCTCCAAGGGCCGAGCCTGGGCCCCCGACTTGTTCTCTTTCCCAGGCCGCAGAGTTGAACAGGGAATCACGACCCTCAAACCTCGCGTCCGCTCTGTAGAGCATGGAGGGCCGGACCGGGCAGGGAGGGCAATCTCAGCGGCTTTTTGCCGGGTCCCACCCACCCCGACAGCCTTGAGTCGCCTCGAGTGGTCGGCTATAGGGGAGCGTCCAGGGGGCCGCGGCGGGTGCAGGGAGAAGGGTGTCCCGCCAGGGGAGGGGCTGTGCCTACCTGAAGGGACTGTGGTTCCCGCGGAGAGGTAGTTTCTGCACTGGGAGGACTCGACTTTAGCAGAATCTGTCATCACTGCCTTTCTGTCATCACTGCATTTTCTCATCATTTTGTACAGAAGGATGCAGCGGTGTTTTTCTTTCTCCCCTTTCTTTGGTACCTCTGAAAAATTCTGAAAGATGACCTAACTTTTAAACTATTAACGTACTTGTACTACCGTGATAGCAAATTATTCCAGACTGAGTGTTCTTGTTTGACTCGTATGGAAACCAGTCAGTCCATACACATCTTTTTCATTTAACAAAATAGGAAATTGGTTCGTCGATTTAGCTTCCTTAAATTATTATTTTGAGCCTGTTGTCTTCTGAATTGGCGGAAGTGTAATGGTTTTTGACCCAGGAAAACTATGTACTTTTTTCACCCCATTTCTCCCTTTTTCCCCCTCCCGTAGATATTAAACTGCATGCTTAGGGTCCAGAACAAAATCTTAACATAATAAAGATTATGAAAAAATAATAAGCCATAATTTCACCATTTAAAGATAATCAGCCACAGTTAATATTTTGACTTTTTACCTTCCAGGTTTTTTTCTCGTGGCATTTTCTTAATTACAATGATTTTATAGAGTTGGATTACGTGCTTTTCTTGCTTAAATTTAAGTGTTTCCTATGTTTTTAAAAGTCTTAATAAGTATAACTTGATGTTTGATTATACAAGTAATGCATGAGCAAAATATCTTTTGAAACAGTTACATTACAGATAAAGCTCCGTTCCCACTTAATTATAATCCCAATGTTACATAATATGGTAGTATCACAGTTTCTTAACCCAGTGAGTCTCAGTATCCCTTTACAAATTTAAAAATTGAGAACTAAAAGAGTGTCTCTATAATGCAATATATTTAGTATTTTATAAATTAAAACTCAGAAAGTTTCCAAAAATTATGCATTAAAAGCCCTTCACATGTTTAATTAAATAATATTTCTGAAAAATGTATTTAAAATTTAGTGAGACGGGTGGCATTGTTTTTTATTTTTGCAGATCACTAATGTCTGGCTTTGTAGAAGACATTCTCTTATTCTCTTATTTGCTTCTCCCTTTAATCTGGTGGGTTATCTTGTCTGCTAAAGCACATTAGCAAAATCCAGCCATACATAGATAGGTGTTTGGAAAAGGAAGGACCCCACTGACCCCCTAAAAAGTTCTGAGGTCTTCCAGGGGTCCTCAGATCAGTTTGAGAAAGATGATTTAATTATTGTATTAATACGCTGTTAGGTTCTTCTGCAATTTTGCACTATTAGGAACATTTCAAGTTGAAAGTTATTTGTGATGTGTTCCCCCACACAATTGCTACTGTTTCTCTAAAAGTAGAATTACTTTGGATGCCTGGGTAATTTTCTTTTGTGTCCTAATATTGGGGTTTAGATAGTTTCAGTTAATGATTTGATGAAATATCTTTGCATGTTTTCAGTTGCTTTGGATTATTTTCTTAAAATTTTAAAAAGAATTGTTAATATCAAATGGAATCTCTTTGGAACTGTAGATACATGTTGTCACATTGTTTTAATGAGAGGGTATACCCGTTTACTTCCTATCTGTAGTATCTGAGATGTTCTTTTTATCGTACTCTTAAAAACACTGAGCACTTTTACTATTAAAAATAAATTATGGGGGTGGCTGACTGGCTCAGTTGATCATGCAACTTTTGATTGTGAGTTTGAGCCTCATGTTGGGTTTAGAGATTGCTAAAAAGAAAAATTGTGTTCTGATTTAGTAGGCAACAAATGATACGTGTTCTAACTCATATTACATTGATACTACCAATTGTGCTTTGAATATTTTTTCATAATTTTATTAGTTGTACTATTTGCCCATTTATAGTCCAGTGTCAATGTGTTTTTCTAACAGATTTTCATTATTTTTTTTAATATTTTAAGGATATGCACTATACTTTCTTTAGGAAAGGAACAAAATTATCTTTTCTCCTTTTACAGAAGTAGTGCATTTAGTGAGAGTGCATTTTGTTTTTGCTTACAAAAACAAAACAAAACTAAAATACTGTAGAGATACATAATGAGGATGTGAAAGACGTGCATAATCACAGATACCATCGTTAACAGTTTGGTGTTGGCCCTCCATATGTTTCTTCTGTGTCTTTGCTAATACCTTTTTTTTTTTAACAACTTATTTGTAAAAATGGGTTTGTACTGTGCATGATGTTTTGCAGTTTGGTTTTTTTTTTTTGTCATTTAGCATTATATATTGGCTATTATCCTATAACTCTGGGAAAGTTTTATCCAGAGGGACATTTATTGTAATCTTTAGTTACCTGATGTCAGGCTCCTGTCCTTTTATATATTCTCTTCCTAGGTGATCTCATCCGTTAACAGGTATGTGTTGCCAGTTCCCAAATCTTTTATCTATCTCAGACTTTTCTCCTGCATTCCAGATCCTTATATTCAACTGCCTATTGGACATCTCCCCCAGGATGTTCTCAAGGTACTGCAAACAGTAGTCCAAATGTGAACTCATGTTTTCCCTCAGTCCTGCTCTTCTCTGTATCGCCTGTCATGGTCAGTGGTACCACTGTCTACCTAGTCACCCATGATGGAAACCTGGTAGTAATGCTAGCTTTCTCCCTTGCTTTCACCCTCGAGAATTTCCCACTCCTTAGCCACTTTGCTATAATCTCCTTTCCTTCTGCTTTGCCCTTATCATCTCTCATCTGAACCATTTTAGTAGTCTCCTTCCTATTGGTTTTGTTGGTTTTCTGGTTAATCTTCTATGTTGCTGCCACTTTTTTTTTTTAAATCATGAAGAGATGCTTTAAAACCATTTTTTGTAAAATGCTGTAAATTTTTTATTGTAAATCTGAGAGTACATAAATGGTCAGGTGAGTAGAAATATTACCTAAATAAAATAGGTTATCATATGTACACATAAATAAACTTCTTCAGAATAGGGAGTATATTTTATATTCCTTTTGTATTCTTAGTGTATGTGGTAGATTATTGGCACACTAAGTACATCTTAGTTGAATGAAATGGGAAGTATGTGTAGCTTCAAATTTCATGTTAAAAGGTTTCATATACAGTACTTATATCTTATATAAATTGTTGAATTCTGTTATTATTTATCTTACCTTTTCTGTACCTTTTTAGGCATCTCAGATGACATAAAGCTTAGTAGTACAGTGCTGTATAGAGATAACTCTGTAAATAGGTATTTCATGAATTCCATACTTTTTTAGAAAAATTGTTTTTTTCCTAATGAGAGACTATTTCTAGATTCCTATGATTCTCATTTCTGTGCTTTATGTTTTTAATATGTTCTATATTCAGAGTTCCTTTACTACTTTTTGCTATTTTATTTCTTAATGTAATGTTAATGTTTATCAAAGGGATACTTGTATGTAATTTAAAGAGTAAAATAAGACTACAGGGCTTAAAATGAAAAGTAATAATCTTTTGCCCCAGTCCTCTCTCCTGAATCCCACTCTGCAGAAGCAGCCTTTTTCAATCAGTGTTCCTCATCTGGAACATAAGTTGCAGTGCTGTTTCCTTAACTCCCCCCTTGATGGTTTCAAACTAGTAACACTTTCAAGCATTGGAAAGAAGGTAGTTCCTTACCTAAAATGGATGCCTTAGGGTATTAAGGCTTCATTCTCTTAAAGAACCATTGCTGAGAAAGGCTCCTGCAGAGTGAATAGACTATTCAGCTCTTTATTTTTTGTTCAACTCTTTTTCACCTCTAGGTTTTTAAATAACCTGCTTACTTACACAGCTATCTCCCCATCCTACTGCAGTTTTAAGTATTATTTACCAATTTCCTATTATAGGAGATGAGAATTTAGGTTTGTTACACAAGCCTCTACCTTTAAACACTGCACTTTTCATCACCTCTTATTTGCAGATTAGTTCCATGCTAATTTTTAGTTAAATGACTATTTAGTGTTTACATCATTTAACCATGTGTATAATGTGTACAGGTAAGCCAGGTATATTGTACTATTTGTTTGTAATATAATATTTTGGGTTTTTTCCCTAGTTTATAATTACCTTAGTTTTGTTTTGTTTTTTTTTTCTAAGATTTTATTTATTTATTTGTGAGAGAGTGCACAAGCAGGGGGAATGGCAGGCAGAAGGAGAAGCAGGCTCCCTGTTGAGCAAGGAGCCCATGTTGGACTCCATCCCAGGTCATGACCTGAGCTGAAGATAGACGCTTAACTGATTGAGCCACCCGGCTGTCCCTACCTTAGTTCTTCTGTATTATCTACCTCTTATGTATCTTTATGAATGTATGTTTTATATCTTTTTAATGTATCCTATATATTTTAAGATGTTATTTAAGTAATCTCTACCCCCAGTGTGAGGCTCAAACCTGCAACCCCAAGATCAAGACCCTCCACTGACTGAGCCAGCCAGGCACCCTTCCTTTTTAACTTTAATTAATTACTTAATTAATTTTTAAATTTTTTTAAAAAAGATTATATTTATTTATGTGAGAGAGAGACAGTGAGAAAGAGTATAAGGGAGGAGAAGGTCAGAGGGAGCAGCAGACTCCCCATGGAGCTGGGAGCCCAATGCGGAACTCTATCCCGGGACTCTGGAATCTTGACCTGAGCTGGAGGCAGTCGCTTAACCAGCTGAGCCAGCCAGGCACCCATAACTTTATTAACAACCCTTCAGACAAGATATGTAAATCTCCTTTTGGTAGATTCAAAATGTCTGTTGTTTGTTTTGTAACATCTTTCCTGTAATTGCCTACCACTCTGCATCTGTCTTCTTGCCTTGCTCTCTAGGCCTGTTGTTGCACGGCTGTCTTTGAGGTATGTCCTTTTATGATCTTTGCATTGCATTTGTCTCTCCCTGTATTGAATAGCCTGTTTCCGACTTCAGCCCTTCCTCTTTCTTGTTGTCTCCCTCATGTTGATAGAGTACATATTTTAGTAGGTCCCTGAGAAGGACTGAAGGGGAGGCATGCTCATCTTGTATATTTTCCGCCCCAGTCATAGAATCAGCCATTTCTCCAAGGAGCCTTGGCTCCTTTTGTTGGAGAAACCATGTTCTGGGTGCTAAGTATGATGTCTTGGTTCTAGGCCCTGTCAGCTAACAGAGCAAGAGATATACATGTTTATACTAATATCTGTAAGTATTTCAAGTAAAAAATTAGGACAGATATGTAACCATCTCTATCCATATAAAGCTAGCTATGAGTTTATACCAATGTCTCCAGTTCAAATCCATTACCATGTGGATCATTTTAGGTTCCTTCTCTTTGGCTTATCTAACCTTCCCTTCCAACAGTGAGAAACCTGGCTCCTGTCATCAGCCATCCAGTTCCTTTTAAATCCAGTATATGTGTGTAGTGGTTCAGAATTGATAACCCATACCCTTTGGGAAACAGCTTTATGAACTAGAGCACAATGCTTGTGTTCCTTTTATCTTCAGCTTTACAGACTCACTCATTTCCAAAGGTAGCACTGTATTCCTCCACCCCTTTCAGGAAGGTTGTTTTATATGTTTGTAATAAATTTGGCCCTTTTCTCACATTTTGCATTCCATTCTGAGATCACCCAGTCTTCTTCTAAATAATTTTTTAATATTTGAGTATGTTAAGGTTTATTCTTTGTGCTATAACCTGACAAATGCTTAATGTCTTATTTTCATCACTATAGTATCGTACAAAATAGTTTCACGACCCTAAAAAAATCCACTATGCTTTACCTGTTCATCCTATCCCTTACCCCAAACCACTAGCAATCACTTACATGTTTTACTCTCTTTGTAGTTTTGACTTTTCCAGAATGTCATACAACTAGAATGGTATGGTATGTAGATGTTTTTTGGTTTTTGGTTTTTGTTGTAGAGAGAATGAGCAAGCAGCTGGGGAAGAGCTGAGGGAATCTTAAGCAGGCTCCCACCCAGCATGGCACCCAGTTCAGGGCTCAAGCTCATGACCCTGAGATCCTGACCTGAGCCAAGAGATCAGATGCTTAACCAACTGAGCGACTCAGGAGTCCTACGTACAGTGTGTAGATTTAAAAAAAATTTTTTTTTTTAAGATTTTTATTTATTTGACAGGGCAAGCATAAGCAGTGGGGAAGGGGCAAAGGGAGAAGCAGACTCTGCTGAGCAGGGAGCCCAACTCGGGGCTCAGTTCCAGGACCCTGAAATCATGACCTGAGCCAAAGGCAGATGCTTAACTGACTGAGCCACCCAGATGGCCCCAGGGTGTAGATTTTTTTAAATGGGCTTCTTTTATGTAGCAATACATAATTAAAACTATCTATGTCTTTCTGTGGCTTGTTAGCTCATTTCTTTATATCCCTGAATAGTATCCCATTGCATGAATGTAACATAGTTTATTTATCAATTACTTACTGGAGGTCATTTTGAATACTTCGAAATTTTGGCCCTTATAAATAAAGCCATTATAAACAATCACACGTAAGTTCATGTGTGGACGTAAATCTTTATAAACCAGTTGGGTAAATATCTAGTAGTATGAATGCTGGATCATATAGTAAGACTATAGTTTTGTAAGAGACAAACTGTTTTCCAAAGTGGGTGTACCATTTTGCATTCCCACCAGAAGTAAATAGAGTTCCTGCTGATTGGCACCCTTGCAGCATTTGGTATTGTCAGTTGTTTGGATTTTAGCCATTGCAATTGATGTAAAATGGTATCATTGTTTTAATCTGTAGTCCCTAAAGACAAATGATGTGGAGCGTTTTATCATAGGTTTCTTTGATAACTGTGTATCTTCTTTGGTGAGGTGTCTATTTGGAACTTTTGCCCATTTAATTGGATCGTTGGTTTTCTAATTATTTAACATGAGGTGTTTTTTTGTAGACTGGATTCAAGTCCTTTATCAGATAGGTGTCTTGTAAATATTATCTTCCAGGATGTGGCTTTTCCTCTCATTCTCTTAACAGTGCCCTTTTCAGAGCAGATGTTTTTAATTTTAAGAAGGTCCAGCTTAATCATTTTTTTTCATGGATCATGCCATTTTTACATTTAAAAACTCATCACCAAACCCAAGCTAATGTAGATTTTCTCTTATGTTTTCCTCAAGAAGTGTTACAATATTGCACTTTACATTTAGGTCTATTATCCATTTTAAAAACATTCAGGTGTAAGGTCTGTTTCTAGGCTCATATTTTTGCATAGGGATGTCCAGTTTTCTCAGCACCACTTGTTGAAAAGACTACCCTTTCTCCTTTGAATTGCCTTTGCCCCTTTGGCAAAGATGCATTGACTGTAGTTGTGTGGGTCTATTTCCCAGCTCTCTATTCTTTTCCATTGATGTATATGTATATGTCTATTCTTTTGCCAGTCATATATTACCTTGATTATTGTAGCCTTCTAAATCTAAAATCAGAGTGAGTTGTCCCAATATGCTCTTCTTTTTCAGCATTATGTTGGCTATTCTGTCTTCTTTTCCATATACACTTGAGAATTTTTAGTTTCCTAAGTCATACAAAATAGCTTGCTAGCGTCTTGATTGGGTTGCACTGAGAACTGACATCTTGACAATATTGAGTCTACCTCTCCCTGACAATAGAATATATCTCGACCATTTATTTAGATCTTTGATTTTTTTATCAGTATTTTGTAGCTTTCCACATATAGGTCCTTTATATATTTTATTAAGTTTATACCTAAGTATTTAATTTTTTTCAGGTGATATCATAAATGGCATTTTTTTAAAAATTCCAAATTCCAGTTGTTACTTGCTCATATATAGGAATGCATTTGATATTTGTTATTAACTTGGTATCCATGCTCTATTCATTACTCTATTTCAGGGGGTGAGTTTTGAGGATTTTCTACATTGAAAATCATGTCATTGCAAATAGAGACAATTTTATTTCTTCCTTTCCAAATGGTGTACTTTTTATTCTCTTTTCCTGTTACACTGTGGGGGGAGGGTATTTGATTTCAGTACTGTGTTGAATAGGATTTGTGAGAGAAAATATCCTTTCCTTGATCCCAGTCTTTGGTGGAAGGGCATCCAGTTTCTCATCATAATGTATAATGCTAGCAGTAGGTTCTTTCTAAATACTCTTCATCAAATTGAAGAAGTTCCCCTCTGCTCATAATTTTCCGAGAGTTTTTATCATGAGCAGATGTTAGGTTGTCAGATGCCTTTTTTCATTTTATTTACATCCATCAATATGATTATATAACTCTTCTTATCCTGTTGATATGGTAGATTATATTAATTAATTTTAAAAGGTTGAACCAACCTTGCATACCTGGATAAATCCCACTTGGTTGTCATATATAATTCTTTTTATACATTGTTGGATTCTACTTGCTAATATTTTGTTGAGGATTTTTATGTCTGTGTTCATGAGCAATATTGGTCTGTAGTTTGCCTTTCTTGTAATGTTTTTATTTGGTTTTGGTATTAGAGTAATGCTGGTCTTACAAGTGAATTAGGAAGGGTTCCCTCTTCTTCCTTTTTCTGAAAGAGATTATGAAATATATTTTTCTTCCTTCTTTCAGTGTTTGGTAAAATTCACCAGTGAAGCCACCTGGACTGGTTATTTGTTTTATGGAAGGTTACTAATTATTGGTTCTGTTTCATTAAGAGATACAGAGCTGTTTGGGTTATCTGTTTCTTTTTCTTTTTCTTTTTTTTTTTAAGGTTTTATTTATTTATTTTTCAGACAGAGAGTGCATAAGCAAGGAGAGCAGGAGTCAGAGGGAGAGGGAAAAGTAGGCCCCTTGCAGTGTAGGATCATGACCCAAGTGGAAGGCAGACGTTAAACTGACTGAGCCACCCAGGCAGCCCATGGGTTATCTGTTTCTTCCTGTGTGAGTTTTGGTAGCTTATGTCTCCCAAGGAATTGGTTCATTTCATGTGATTATCGAGTTTGTGGGCATAGAGTTGTTAATAATATTCCTTTATTTTCCTTTAAGTGTCCATAGCATCAGTAGTTATATCCCCTCTTTCTTTCTGATACTGGTAACTTGTGTTTCTCTCTTTTCTTGATTAGCCTAGTTTATTAATTTTACTGATTTTTTTCAAAGAAAAAAGTTTTCGGTTTCAGTATTTTTGTTTTTTGGGTTTTTTTTTTTTTCTGTTTGTCTATTGGTTTCTCTTCTGTTCTTTGTCATCTTTGTTTCTACTTGTTTAGTTCTCCTTGCTCTCCTTTTTCTAGTTTTCCAAGGTGGAAACTTGGACAGTTGATTTTTAGATCTTTCTTTTTTTAACCTGTGCACTTATGTTATAAATGTTTCTCTAAGCACTGCTTTCACTGCATCGAACAGCTCCACTTTGAATTTTAAGACTTTTGCTATCACTTTCCATGATCACTTTTCCCCCCTCCATATATTCTTTATTTGTGGCTTACCATCCTTGTGTCATAGTTGCATTGTTATGTTTCTGAGAATATTAATTAGTTTCTTTGAAGTTTTCTTCTGTTTCATGCATTGTCTTTTTCTCCAAGTTCCTTTTGTTTGTTTTGGTGTCTGCGTTTTTGTATACTATTATATAGGGTATAACCACAATTTAAAAATAGAGGTAAAATAAGTAATGTGCTTTGTTAAATCAGGATGACATACGCATTGTTACTGAAAATTCTTCTGAAGTTTACCTGTTGCCAGCATAATTATTGTTCCTTTTAAGGTAAACTTTTCCTAAGGGCACTCAATCTTTGGAGTACAAAAGTTTCACTACAGAGTGGCCACTTGTGAATTTCTCTTTATTTAAATTGCTTGGTATGAGTTACCTGTATCTGTTGAGTTGTGTTTTTCATCAAGTCTAGAAAAATTCCTAGGATTATCTTTTCAAGCATCCTTGTTTCATGCTCTGTAGTTTCTGTACGGGACTCCATTCCCATGATGGATGACTTCTACATCCATGTCTCTTCACCTGTTATATTTTCCTTTTTCTTGTCTTTCTGGACTGCATTTTAGGTCATTTCTTCAGTTAGGTTTTCCAGTTCTTTCAGGTTTCTCTTAAGCTATTGTTACATCTATTTAACTCACTTTAAAGTATCCTTATTTTTTCTGGACCTCAGGTATTTTCAGTTTATGGCAACTATCTTGTAAAACACTCTCATTTGTTTGTTTTTCTTACTTCTTTTTTTTAAATTTTTTTTAAAGATTTTATTTATTTGACAGACAGAGATCACAAGTAGTCAGGCAGGTAGAGAGAGAGGAAGGGAAGCAGGCTCCCCGCTGATTAGAGAGCCCCATGCGGGGCTTGATGCCAGGACCCTGGGATCATGACCTGAGCTGAAGGCAGAGGTTTTAACCCACTGAGCCACCCAGGCACCCCTATTTCTCACTTCTTACTATTCCTCATCCCAGGCAACTGTTCACATGTGCTTCATAATGTCTGTTTTTCTGTTTGTATGTATTACTGCAAAATTTCTATTGTTTTTATTGAGCTTTACAAAGGTAACAGTATGGAACAGATTGGAAAAAAAATTTTTTTTTAAAGGTCATTCGCCAGAGACCATGTAAGGGACATTGCTGTAGAGTCTTTCACTTTCTGGGTTTAGCTGATAGCTTTATTTTTTTTTTTTTGATAGCTTTATTTTGATATCACCTAACTTGTCCCTCTATGCTTGGATTTCCTATAAATACACAGTTCTAAATGCTTGATTAGATTCAGGTTCAGTTTTTTGGGACAGGAATACATTACATGTGATGTTGTATCTTCCACACCAGGCACATAATGTTTGGGTCTTCCACATTTATTGATGGTAAAATTGATTAGTGGAAGTCAGATGTCTTTGCCTATTCCCACCATTATAAAGTTACCCTCCAACCTTTCATCTCACACTTCTAGAATATATTGATAACCATTGCCTAGTCTGTTAGTTGCATTAAGGATTTCCAAGAGATAATTTTTAAAATTTTAATACCCATCTGTATTTATTGATTGGAATTCTTATCTAAAGAAATTTCCCTCAGCAGCTACTTTATTAGTCTAAAGTACATTTTGTAAATAAAGAGGTGGATAAATTATTGCTCTTTTCCCTTAATATATGAACTCTCAGAGTAATGAGTTTGTGCCCTGGCAACCCTCTAATGAATGGTGTTACTTGTTTTTGTTTTTAGTATCATTGTGATCTCTTGGTTTTTTATCTATTTGATTTGTGTTCAGTACTTTGTAGCCTTCATTCATTTGATGTTTGGTTGTCCCATTTAAGATGGTAAGAGCCCCCTATCAATTAGGCTCCTTGCCCTTTTGATTTTATCCCTTTAGTCATTGATAGATTCCTTTAAGGTGTCAGGCTCATTTGTGGAGTTGGTTTATCTACTTTATTTGTAAAACTAATTTATTTGTACCTCTTTCGTATGTTCATTTTCTATTTCCTTAACTCCTGCTCTTAGTTTATTAGTCTTTAATCTTTTTTTCTGTTCTGATATAAGCATCTAAAGCTCTAAGCATTTGAAGTACCACTTCTGTTGAATCAAACAAGTTTTTGTGTGAAGTATTTTTATTTGTATGTAGTATGTTTTATATTTTTGTCTTATATTTGGCATATGGTACTTATAACTATTTTAAACTTTCAATTATGAATTCTTTGACTTATGTAACTTATATAACATGAGTTACTTAGATAAGTCTTTTAAAATTTACAATAGTGTATTGTATGTTATGTTGTTACAGTTGGTTTTCATGTCATTTTGTATATAAGGAGGCAATTTCCCCAACTAAATTATAGATTACTCAAAGCAATTTGTATCTTTTTCTTATGTTTCTTGGTATTCAGTAGATGGCATAATATTTATATGTTAGAGAATTAAACTTTCATAACTTTTTATTTTCTAGGCATATAAGGATTAAATTCTGAATAAGTGTACAAGAAGGATGGATAGTTATTTTAAAGCAGCAGTCAGTGACTTGGACAAACTCCTTGATGACTTTGAACAGAATCCAGGTTTGTTGGTTTTTAATTTTTGATACTAAAGAAATTTTAAGTGTCTGTGATTCAGTTATCCAGATATAGAGTACTCTTAGCAAAATTTGGTTTCAGTTTTGGTCACATGGTTATATTGTGTAAGTTCACATTTCATTATAACATACTAGTCTGTTCTTACACTGAATAGAACCAATAGCCAAAAATAGAAATAAAGAAAGTAAAACTTTTCTCTACAGACACAAATTTAACCAAAAGACCTTTAAAATCAACATATGAGGGGCCTGGGTGGTTCAGTGGGTTAAGCCTCTGCCTTTGGCTCAGGTCATGATCTCAGGGTTCTGGGATTGAGCCTCATGTGGGCTTTCTGCTCAGAGGGGAGCCTGCTTCCCCCTCCTCTCTGCCTGGCTCTCTGCCCACTTATGATTCCTCTCTGTCAAATAAATAAATAAAATCTTAAAAAAAATCAACATATGAGCCAGCTAAAAGCAGCTTAAAAACTATATATAAACTGGCATTTCATTAATATGAGATATTTTACTCATCTAATAATGAAGACTAGGAAACCAGAGAGAGAACCAAGAGGTTGGATTGTTTTTGAGCTCTTCTTCACTCTGGTTTTTATATTGCAACTGAGTTATTTTGAGTGGAACTTCTATCACACTGTGACATCTACACTGAAAAGTAAAAGCCCCAAGTAGTTTAAATAAAACTACTTTTGGAAGTTATTATAATTTTGTAAGAGAGTAATCTATTTCTGATCTAAACAAAAGTTTAGTTAGTTTAGGAGTCTTAAAAAACGTATTTGTGATAATTTTGCTTTGGCTTTTCTGAATAACATTATATCTCTATTTTAATTAGATGAACAAGATTATCACCAAGATGAGCAAAACGCCTATGATTCTAACCACTGTTCAGTTTCTTCAGAGTTGGCTTCCTCACAGCTGACTTCAGTGCTACCAAAGGATCAACAGTGCATTAATTGTTGTGCCTCATCAGAAACATGCTATGAAACAAATAAGATTTCCCTTAACAAAACACTTGAGGGACTAGCTTCCATACAAAATGAAAAAAATGTAACAGGACTTGATCTCCTTTCTTCTGTTGATGGTGGCACTTCACATGAAATCCAGCCTCTCTATATGGGACGATGTAGTAAACCTGTCTGTGATCTGATAAGTGACATGGGTAACTTAGTTCATGTAACTAATAGTGAAGAAGATATTAAACAGTTATTGCCAGATGATTTTAAGTCTAGTGCAGATTCTTTGATTGGATTGGATTTATCTTCAGCGCCAGAAACTCTTTGTGCTGCTTCAGCGGACCGTGTCAGAGAGGAACAGAATGATGTCAACTCTGAATTACAAAACAGAGAAATTAGTGAGGCTGAAGAATTGGGTACAAAAGTAGATACAGCAACTTCAGATTCATGTAATTACAGTGTGAAAGAGAATTTAAAGGATAAAAAGATCTTTAATCAGTTAGAACCAGTTGTTGATTTTAACATGCCATCTGCTTTGACTCAACAAAGTTCCAAAATGTTTGATGCCAAAGACAGTCTACAGCACAAGGACCAGCCATGTGAATTACTGAAAGCCAATAATGGTTTGGTAAAAGAGGAAGTAGATGTGGCAGTCATAGCTGCCACAGAATGTTTAGTAGAAGGAGACCGCACAAGTGCTTTGCCTTGCAGTTTTCCAAAAAATGAAGATTTATACTTAAATGATTCAAATGCAAAAGATGAAAGTTTGAAATTACCAGACTTTGCCTTTCAGGAAGATAGGACTGCTATAGTTATAAAACAGTCTGCAAAAGAAGGCTCAAGAGATGCAGATCTTAAAGATGATAATCAAGATGTAACTCAAGATTCCTCTCCAGCTCTACATGTTTCAGGTGAAGAAATATACTCCTCACTGACCTGTCTTCCAGTACCTGGGTCTTTGTGTGGATCATTAATTGAAAGCAAAGCACATGGTGATTGTTTACCACAGAATGAACACAAAGACAACATACAAGATGCAGTGCCAGTACATGAAGAAATACAGAAGAGTGTTATTCTGGGTGGGGAACCATTGGAGGAGACTAATCTTTTGAAACAAGAAAAATGTAAAAGCATAGTGGAACAGGGAAATAGAAAGGTAGAGTCCAACCCGATGATAATCAGAGTTGAGTCTTTGGATCACCCTGGTAATGCAAATCCTTCTACAGCTACAGAATCTCAGATGGAGCCTTCTGGTGCTAATGCCCCAGAGTTTCCTGATCATTGTGATAGTCTCCCTTTTTCAGGCAATGATATTGATGGGCAAGATTTAGATTATTTTAATATTGATGAAGGCATGAAAAGTGGTGCACTAATTAGTGATGCTGAACTTGATGCCTTTCTGACTGAACAGTATCTTCAGACCAGTAACGTAAAATCGTTTGAAGAAAGTGTGAATGACTCAAAATCTCAAATGATTCAGATAGACATGAAAGGCCCAGATGATAGGAACATCAGTAATACATATTTCAATGCTGAAACAGGCGCTACTGGAGAAAGTCCTGGCATTAATATGATTTGTGAAACAGTTGATAAACAGAATACTACAGAAAATGGTGGCCTTTCTTTAGGGGAAAAAAGTACAGTTCCAGTTGAACAAGGGCTATCTAACAGTAAACCTGAGATTACAAATGAATTATCAGTCTCTGATATTAACAGTCAATCTGTTCATGTTGGAGGGGCCAGACCAAAGCAGTTGTTTAACATTCCATCAAGACCAAGGGGTTCAAAAGAACCAAATAAACCAGATGTTCCAAATACGCCTGAAAGTGAGCCCAGCATAGCAAATATGATTGTTCCAACCACTTGTACTACCGATTCTACAACTGATCCTCAGGTTAGCTTCAACTCTAATTACATCGATATAGAGAGTAATTTTGAAGGTGGATCCACTTTTGTAACTGTGAATGAAGAATCTCTACCTGTAAACACTTGCAAAGAAGGCATGGTTTTGGGCCAGAAACAACCTACTTGGGTTCCTGATTCAGAAGCTCCAAACTGTATGAACTGCCAAGTCAAATTTACATTTACAAAACGGCGACACCACTGCCGAGCATGTGGGAAAGTGAGTTATAAAAATCTTTGTCTTTTATTCTTTTCAGACATTTTAAATGAAATTTAATGTGACAGAAAAGCTGATTAAGAGATGATTAAAAGTTTTGGCTAGTTTAAAATCATTTTTCACCTACGTGGAAATATATAAACCACTGTCATTTTACAGATTGCTTGAGGGTGAATGAATGTTACCTTGTCTTGAATATAATGTACTTGGAAATGAGGAATGCTAATTACTAGTTTTTGTGATATCTAAGAATATGTTTTTATCCCTCTAACATTAACACAAGATGTCCCAAATTCAGTCATATCCCCCTGTGTCATTGGATTAATTTCAAGACCACTCTGCAGTTAGTGCTATAGTCTATATCTAGGGAAACATAGAGGGGGAAAAAGCAAATTGGCTGCCACAGCTTCAGAATGTTGAAGCTGACCTGTTTGCATTCTGACTGCTTTGTCTGTAAACTCTAAGGGCTGCCTATAGAAATAACATTGCATTTTTTTATTCAGCAATTTCCAGTATTATATTGGTCTCAGATCAACTCTCCTCTCTTTTAGAATAATAATAATACTCTGCTTTTAAAAGTTTTAAATAAAGGACCACAGAAAGCTTTTTAAATTTACAAACTTATTCATTAAAGAAAATTTTTGTTCTTTTCTAATTAACAGAATTGATTTAAAGCAATTCTTCTTGTCAGAGACACAATTTTAAATTGCAGGAATCTCACTGAAGTAAAACAAAAAAGAACCATTTTAATAACTACCTGTGATTATAGTGATTAGAAAAATTATTTATGTAATCAGAAAAATGGTGTTTGGTTAATTAGATTTTGGACTGCCTCTTCCCCTGCCTTCCATAGGTATAAATATGGTTCACACAAAACCAAATTTGATATTTTATTCTTTATAGGTATTTTGTGGTGTCTGTTGTAATAGGAAATGTAAACTACAATATCTGGAAAAGGAAGCAAGAGTATGTGTAGTCTGCTTTGAGACTATTAGTAAAGGTGAGTATTAACCTGACATATTTTCTTCCAGTAATTGAATATATCATAAAAACAATTGGATTGTGACAAAGATAAACTTCTTTATTTTCTTAAGGCGAGGACCTAGTGTTGACTTATCTGGCTTAGGTGGGACATCCCATGGCTTGGTTTCTCTTCTTTTTGTTCTACTCTCACAATTAATACTACCAGTCTGGAAAGGAAGCATTCAGCTTCTGGAGTGGCAGTTCATTAACTTTTAACAGGTACCAAGTCCCTAAATGCTGCATTTCATCTTCCTATTTGTTTTGTCATCATCATTGCCATCTTTATCATCTTAATCTAAAAATTTACAGAATACTTAACAATAAGTAGAATTCAGTGTTATAAATTAATAGCATAAAGCAAGGTAATATTTCCCACCTTTTTGGAAATTATACCCTAAATGGGAATGCAAAATAAGTTAATAATATTTATGATTTTATAGATAAGTTCATAGGACTGTTACAGTATTGGCACATTTTGTCTCATATATTTTTTTCCCTTCTCAATTTTGGAATTTTGTTTGTATGTATTTCCCATTGTTTTTGGCTCCCTAGCTTAGCTACCATTATCAGCAATAGTCTTGGTGGTCTTACTTGTGTTCTCACAGAGTGTGTGTGTATGTGTGTGTATGCATCATATTGTGGGTTTTTTCCCTCAAAGACACATTTGGCCTTTGGAGTACTTGGCATTTTCAAAGATTTGTTGACAGTTTAATTCCCAGCAAATAGTACTTGGGACTTTTCAATACCAGACCTGTATAGTAGCTCAGGTACTGCTTCCTGTTAGCCAGGAGAATAAATACCTGATAATAATTTGTTTTTCTCTTTTGAATGAAGATAAATTTTTTCAGCAATTCTCCAAAAAGCTCTGATGTGAGTCTATTAGCCTGAGGTAAGCTGCTTTTCTCCCTGCTGTTGACCTCTGCTCTGGAAGATAATAGAGTGTAAACTTTTTATATTTCCATCTTACCAACCTTGTTTATGAAGAGATTAGTTTAAGACTTTATAGTTGTTTTTTTTTTTTCCTGTGCTATTCCAGTAGTCTAGAAGCCTGCTGGGGCTATTAGCTAGACAACCTGCTGGAATTCAGAAATATGAGAGCAAGTTCCCACATAATTCTCCCTCCCCACTTGAAAATAATTAGCCATTAAGATTTGAAACATTACTTGAGTTGACAGTTCAGATTTTTGGGTGAGCATTAAAACATTTTAACTGTAAGGGTCCAGGAGAGGAGAAAGTATAGCCATTAAAGAGACGCAGTAGGATATTGAGATCATGCTTTGCTTTATCAAAGAAAATATCTTGAAATGAATTTGGTTATCTAGTTGTCTGTTTTATTTATTGTGTTATGATATCTTATAGTGTGTATTTTCACTTAGGGTTCTATTTAACACTAATTTCTATACTACAAAAAAACAAATACCAGTTATTTTAATATCAACCTTAAGGTGGAAGATGGTAGAAGTGATCATTTAAAATAATGTTATTAAATAAGTTGAGAAAGATGGCTCAAGGTTTGTAAGACAAATTCCATGAAGGATTAAAAGAAAGATAGTTTAATTAGAGCTTATGGATAATGAGGAAGTTGTGCTGAGACTGTATAAGTTTCAGGGAATCTTGCATGTGAGTGCCATTAGGTAGATTTGGGGCAAGTTGGACATTACTCAAAACCCAGGGTAAGGTTTTATTTTGTGAGTTGAAATAATAGTGCTATCATTCAGGGGTACTCAAGGAGGATTTCATGACAGTGCTATCATTCAGGGGTACTCAAGGAGGATTACTTTAGCAATGGTGACATTTATAGCAGATTGGTTTGGAGAAATAATGAGGGGAAAGCTACCAGTGCTGTTCCATGTCATTTGGATGAAAAATCATTCAGCAGTATTCAAGCACTATTTTGCATTTTGGAGTTCCAGCTGTGAACAGAATATAGTCCTGTTCTCATGGAGCTATTTCATGAAGCTTAGGTATGTGGGGAGAGATGGACAGTAAGCAAAGACAATATCAGATGGTGATAATATCCTAAATTAGAGTATAAGAGGGATAGATAGTAACAGATTGGTGGCAAGAGTTGTATTTTTTTTTTAAGATTTTATTTATTTATTTGACAGACAGAGACCACAGTAGTTAGAGAGGCAGGCAGAGAGAGAGAGAAGGAAGGAGGCTCCCCACAGAGCAGATAGCCTGATACAAGGGCTTGATCTTAGGACTCTGAGATCATGACCCAAGCTGAAGGCCTAGGCCTAACCCACTGAGCCACCCAGGTGCCCCAAGAGGTAGTATTTTTTAATGATAGGCAGAGTTAGGCTTTATGATAATATGACATGTGAGCAGAGACCTGAAGGGAGAAAATAAAGCTATGTGAGTTTTTATGGAAAGAACAGTCCAAATAGAACAGCAAGAGCAAAGACTAGGTGAGTGCTTGCTTGACTTGTTGAAGAACCAGAAGGCCTGGATGGCTGGATCATACTGAATAATGGGATAGTAGTGACAGATGAGGTCAGAGAGAGAGCTAAGTGGGAAGGCAGAGGAGATAGGGATATAGACTATGTAGGGTTTTGAGAGCCACTGTAACAACTGAAATCTTCACTCCACTTGGGGGCCATTAAAAGATTTTAAACAGAGGAATGATGTGAGAGGGTTTATGTCTTAAAGAAATCACTGTGAACTGTATTGTAAATAAACTATAGGGGTACAAGGACAAAAATAGACACAGTCATATTAAATAACGGTTACTTTCTTTAGTAGATAAACGTTTGCCAAATATAATATTGAAGTAATTAATTGGTAGCTTATACTGAAGTGGAGTGCTGCCAACTGGAGAAAAGACATTATTTTTGCCAAGTACTACTTTTTCTTGCTTAGCCATTGATTTCTTTCTCTTCACAACTTGAAAAATAGATAATTTATCATAATTTACTTTGAAGTTCAAAAGTATTTCAATATTTTAATATTTTTCCCTTTCTAGCTCAAGCATTTGAAAGGATGATGAGTCCAACTGGTTCTAATCTTAAATCTAATCATTCTGATGAATGTGCCACCATCCAGCCTCTTCAGGAGACCCAAACATCCAGTGTATCTTCACCTACAACTTTACCGATCTCAGCACTTAAACAACCAAATGTTGAAGGTAACTAGAAGAAAATGATGTGTCTTAGACTAAAGATAATTTTTTTTAAAGATTTTATTTATTTGACAGATCACAAGTAGGCAGAAAGGCAGGCAGAGAGAGAGGAAGCAGGCTCCCTGCTGAGCAGAGAGCCCGATGTGGGGCTCGATCCCAGGACCCTGGAATCAGGACCTGAGCTGAAGGCAGAGGCTTTAACCCACTGAGCCACCCAGGCACCCCCTAAAGATAATTTTTTAATGGAATTTCTAATCTGATAAGGTTTAGTGAAGACAGAGAGACCAGACTAGATATCAGAAAAATTTGGCTAACAGATAAATGAAAAAATGTTCATCATCATTAGCCATCAGGGAGATTTAAATCAAAACCACATTAAGATACCACCTTACACCAGTTAGGATGGCCAAAATTAACAAGAGAGGAAACAACAAGTGTTGGAGAAGATGTGGAGAAAGGGGAACCCTCTTACATTGTTGGTGGGAATGCAAATTGGTACAGCTACTTTGGAAAACAGTGTGGAGATTCCTTAAGAAATTAAAAATAGAGCTTTTATGACCCAGCAATTGCACTATTGGGTATTTACCTCGAAGATACAGATGTCATGAAAAGAAGGGCCATTTACACCCCAATGTCATAGCAGCAATGGCCACAATTGCCAAATTTTGGAAAGAGCCAAGATGCCCTTCAACAGACGAGTGGATAAAGAAGATATGGTCCATATATACGATGGAATATTATGCCTCCATCAGAGAGGATGAATAGCCAACTTTTGTATCAACACGGATGGGACTAGAGGAGATTATGCTGAGTGAAATAAGCCAAGCAGAGAGAGTCAGTTATCATATGGTTTCACTTACTTGTAAAGCATAGGGAATAACGTGGAGGACATTAGGAGAAAGAAAGGAAAAGTGAACTGGTGGAAATTGGGGGGTAGATGAAGCATGAGAGACTGTGGACTCTGAGAAACAAAATGAGGGTTTTGGAGGGGAGAGGGATGAGGAATTAGGTGAGCCTGGTGGTGGGTACAGGGAACTGGTACGTATGTGTGTTAGAAGGTTGGAAGAGCAACTCAGAGAGTGAGTCAGAGACTACTAACTATTGGAAGCAACCACTGCTCCTAGGGTTGGAGTAATGAAAGGTGGAAGGCAATATTCTAGAACTCAGTTCCGGAGTACTAAGAGGTGTTTGGTTCTCAGACCTGGGATTCAGGGTATGCCTGGTGTTATGATTTCTGGAAGAACACCAAATAGCAAATGCTGGAACCATCAAGGGGCTTCATAGGATTGGTGTTCAGTTGAATGAAGGAGTATTCCAGCCTTGATGTATGGAGTACTGCAAATCACAGGGCATGCACCTATATCTGGTGGTACCGCTGCTGCAAGGATCCTGGCAGGAACTAGAAACAGAATTATTTCTCTTCCCACCTTCCAGTCTCCCACCAGTGCTCTTGGCAGAACGTGACCAGAGCCAGCCAACAAGGGGGTCTGGGAGTTGTACTTTTCCAGACTTCGACCTGGCATCAAAGAGCACCTTATGAAAGGGTGGGCTTGGGTTTGAGAGACAATAGGTAAATAACTGGCATACCTCCCTTTCTTTAAAAATCTGTTTTTAAAATTATATTTTACCACAATAAATATGTTTTCTTTAATCTATTTAAAATTTTTTGGGCTCTCTGTTCTTTTTATATAATCTGTTGTAATTTAGGACCTTGAGTAATGCCTATATACTTTTTTTAAAGAATTTATTTATTTATTTTAGAGAGCGAGAAAATGAGCAAGTTGGGGGAGGGCCAGAGGGAGACAGAGAATCCACTCTCTCAGTGGTGCCCTGATCTCTCAGGATGCCCCACTGAGTGTGGAGCCCAAAGTGGGTTTAATCTCAGGACCCTGAGACTGTGATCTGAGCTAAAACCAAGAGTTGGCTGCTTAAGTGACTGAGCCACACAGGCTCCCCAACCAAGCCTGTGTACATTTTAAAATACAAACTATTAGTCTCTAACTTGCCAGAAAATAACTGTAAATGTCAGTTAAAAACAAATTCAGATACTTCTGATAATTACTTTGGATTTCATTTTATCTAATGTAGCTGTATTCTGTCATTATAACTTAGATAAGGAGATTCAGCATATATGGTTATATGTTACAACTCTAAAATGAATAAATATGCTTTAAAAATATTTACGTGTCCTTGGGACATATGAGTGGCTCAGTCAGTTTTAAGCTTCTGCCTTTGGCTCAGGTCATGATCCCTGGGGCCCTGGGATCAAGTCCCGCATCAGGCTCCTTGCTCAGTGGGGAGCCTGCTTCTCCCTCTCCCTCTGCTCCCCCTGCTTGTGCGCGCTCTCTCTCTCTCTCGACAAATAAATGAATAAAATCTTAAAAAATAAAACAACCAGGGCACATGGGTGGCTCAGTGGGTTAAGCCTCTGCCTTTGGCTCAGGTCACAGTCTCAGGGTCCTGAGATTGAGTCCCCGCATTGGGCTCTCTGCTCAGTGAAGAGCCTGCTCACCCTCTCTCTTTGCCTGCCTCTGTACCTACTTGTGATCTCTCTCTCAGTCAAATAAATACATTAAAAAAAAAAAACCAACAACCAAAAAAAATTTTTTTAAATTTACATGTTCTTTCATATTGACATCCTAAATTACTAAATTATAAAAGGATTGCAAATATCTGAAAGATACCTTATTTAGTATGTCTACCCATATTGCAAAAATTGTATGTAATTCCAGTTTTCTCAGTGTTATCTGTATTGTGTTCTGGAAGGCAGATGTTGATCCTTTGATTTTTATATTGTCCTAAAACCATCTGGCAGCTATTTTGATAACCTTCCTCTGTGGTGGATGGATGCTTAGTAACAAAAGAGAACACACATTTATTCTGATACCTACTTACTTCCTCCAAATTTGGGAGGAAAATATTAAAGTTCTGTATCCACATTATAAAAACAAAAAATAACATGTTTCTCTTATTAAATACATTAAAAAGAAATGATCTAATTTAAATAAAGAATTTTAAGAAAATGACCTCTGATGCACAAGTGATCCTATATCTTTTTAAGTCTTTTTATACTTTTTTCTGTTCTTCCTATGTTTTTCTTCGCTTATCTGTCATCTTCCAGTCTACATTTTTTTTACCTTGTGCCTTCGTCTTTAAATTTTATTCATTCTTCACTCATTACCTAGTAATATGGGCTTTAAGTCTGCCCCCAGTGTTTTAAGATATAACCTTTCCGATCCACTCTTATTTCTGAATATGGGATTCCTTGGGTTACTCTTGCCTTTTGTATAAAAAAAGGAAAAGACTTCCATTCCAGCTAGATGAATCACAAAAGGCCATTTCTCTAGGCCTTTGCAGCCCTGAGAAGGCAGGTCTTCCCAGTGGATAGCAAAAAGGTTTTGAAAACATTTCCCAATTGATTTAGTATTAAACCATTGCAGTATACCAAATTAAAGTGCTTTACTTTTTAAACTGATTCTAGGATTATGCTCCAAAGAACAGAAGAGAGTATGGTTTGCGGATGGTATACTGCCCAATGGTGAAGTTGCAGATACAACAAAATTATCATCTGGAAATAAAAGATGTTCTGAAGACATGAGCCCTCTCTTACCTGATATGCCCTTGGTAAGGAATCTAAAGAATGACTTGTTAATTTAATAACATTTTATTTTAAATATATTTCGTGTGTGATTATTAGAGTACTTGTTTTAATACCTTCCTAAAATGACAAACATACAATGTAGTAGTATATTATAGATTTTACCTTTTTTAATGTCAGTTTAAGGTAATGATTCTCAAACTTACTGATCCGAAGATCCGTTTATGCTCCTAGAAGCATAAAGGGATAAGAGCATAAAGTTATTAAGAACTTCAAAGAGCTATAGATTATGTGGGTCATACCTAGTGATAATTACCATATTAAAATTAAAATTGTGTGGGGGTGCCTAGATTGCTCAGTCAGTTAAGTGTCCAACTCTTCATCTCAGCTCAGGTCTTGATCTCAGGGTCGTGAGTTCAAGCCCTGCATTTAAAAAATAAATAAATTTATTTATCTAATTAAATTAAAATTGGAAAAATTAATTTTAAAATTAGTTATATTAATAGAAATAATATTTTTATGAGCCATATTTTAAACCAGAGTTTAGTGAAAGGAATAACACTGTTTTATATTTTTGCAAAATTCTTTGATGCCTGACGTAATAAAAAGATCCTCACATCTGCTTCTACACTCTGTCTATTGTGATATGTTGTTTGGTTAATTATATGAAGAAAATCCTAGGACCCCACTGACTCCCTGAAAGGGTCTTGGGGACCTCAGAGAACCCTGACCCATATTTTAAGAACCCCTGGTGTAGGGAAATAGAACTTAGATTTAGTAATTTAATTTAGACTAATATTTGTGGAGTTTTTTAATTTTTTAAGATTTTATTTATTTATTTGAGAGAAAGAGCAAGTACGAGCAGGGGGATCAACAGAGGGAGAAGGAGAAGCAGGCTCCCCACTGAGCAGGGAACCCATTGGGGACAGGGGTTCAATCCCAGGACCCTGGGATCATGATCTGAGCTGAAGACAGATGCTTTAACCAACTGAGCCACCCAGATGCCCAGATAATATTTGTTTAATGATTTTAAACATTCACTAAAGTATCTGATAGTGTATTTATGTTTGCATTTACACAAATGTGATAGGTGTTAAAGATATGTAATATAGAATCCCAGCCCACTAAGAACTTTCATTGTAAAGTAGCAAAATACTCATAGAAGCGAGTATTCATACATGAAATAGGAATGTATTTATTCAGTAAGCAGATATTTATTGAGCGTCTACTCTGTGCCAGTTGCCTGGTTTATCCTGTGTGTATATATTAGACAAGATAGGTATGTATCCTGCTCTGCTTCACATACCATATAAACCTATGCTGTTTGTCAGGTTTCATGAGCTAGAATTTACAAAATAGCCCTAATTACCATAAGCACCTGTCCTCAATTGATATTTTAACAAAATGAAAGTTCTAAACAGCCTAATAAATTTTACTTGAGTTCATAAATGCTTTTTATTTAATACTAACTCAAGTTTGCCCAGTTTAAAAAGAAAGGGGCTTAACTGAAGCCGGCTTGAAGTGTTTGTGGTTACTGTTGAGGAATACACCTACCACTTTGCTTCCTAACCATTCCCCTTCCTGCCTTCCCCCCACCCCGATCTGTCCCTTGCTACCTATCTCCACTCCAGGCTTTTTGGCTGGTATCTGAAGGAGAGTTGTGTTCAACTAAGTTTGTTTACTGTGTGATACAGTACAGGATACTGAGGTTCTCCTTGCCTCCTCCTCCTAGTCTATAAAATTAAAATCATTAATATCTACATAAGTATATGATATGGTAAAGCTAAACCTTACTTTTCTGAATTTAAAGGAGCAAAGTGGTACTGTTTGTTAGCAAATTTGGCTTCTGAAGAGTTTCTGAGCCCATTTTGGTTTTAGTTATTCTTATTAAAAAGGTATCTTTGGCTATAGAGATCAACATTTCATAGTTGAATAGATAACATGAACTGATGGTTTTTTAAAAATTCCATATTTTACAGACAGTAAACACAGTGGATCATGCCCATTCTACTACAGTGGAAAAAGCAAACAATGAGATAGGAGATATTACAAGAAATGAGATAATTCGGAGTCCTATTTCTCAGGTTCCATCTATGGAAAAACTGCCTATAAGCACAGGCACTGAAGGATTACCTACTTCTTGTTCTTTTACACTAAGTGATGATGTTTTTGCGGAAGTTGAGGGACCACCTAGTCCTACTGGTGTCTTAGTTCACAGCCATTTACCTGTTGCTAGTACTTCAGATTATAGGTTACTGTGTGGTATTGACAAGAATGTTTGCAATAAGATTAGTCTTCTCCCTAATGATGAGGACAGTTTGCCGCCTCTTCTGGTTGCATCTGGAGAAAAGGGATCAGGTAGGTTAATAGTTATTTAAATTTTAAAGAGGGTCTTCTTTCTTTCTTTCTTTCTTTTTTCAAAGAATGTACTGGTAAATTTTGTGACATGTGAAATTCATGTTTTTTAAGCTGAGATAGTTTGGTTGAAATATGTACTATTGCTTGGTATCTTTAGTTTACAAAAAGTCTGGTGTGAAACCAAATTCTAAAAAGATCTGAACTTTTAAGTTGAATATGACTCATTTATCTCATTTTGAGTCCCTAATTTAGAATGAGGCAAAAGTTTAGTTTGACAGGGAAACTCATACACTTTAAACCTGAAAATGTTTCCATTTATTAGAGTTTTAACTCCATATCATTTTTTTCTTAGGCTCCCGCTCCATAGCACCTTCTTTTTTTTTTTTTTTAAAATAAAGAAAGGAGCATAGTGCCTAAAGAGCGTATTGGATTGGACAGCAAAGCTAGGAATTTTCGTTTCTCATCTGCTACTTAATACATCAATGACCTGAAGCATGTTAATTTCTTTGGGCTTCAGTTTCCTATGTAAAGGAAGAGCACCTATTTGATCTCTATGATCCTTTCCAAGCTGGAGGTTCTCTGACTAGCTCCCATCTCAGAGTAGTTCCCTACGGATACATCCTTGTCACCCCAGGCATTATGCTGCATCGTGCAACCCGAAACGATTGTGTTCTGTGCATGATAATATAGGGGAATGAAGTTGAGGATTCTCTGTTCCATCACTGGGAGCCATTTCATGAACGTAGCTATAGTGACAGAAAAACTTTAAGCCCTGTATTTCTCATGGCATACATATTTTCCTGTTATTTTCAAGATCCTTTTGATTCTTGGTCAGTGACAGGGCACATGGCAGCAAGCAGTATGTACAACCTGAGTCTAGACTACTTCAAGAGTTGTAAATTTCAGAATTAATTTATGTATTTATTTTTGTTTTTGTTTTTAAAGATTTCATTTATTTGACAGACAGAGATCACAAGTAGGCAGAGAGACAGGCAGAGAGAGAGAGAGGAGGAAGCAGGCTCCCCGCTGAGCAGAGCCCAATGCAGGGCTCGATCCCAGTACCTCAGGATCATGACCTGGGCCGAAGGCTGAGGCTTTAATCCACTGAGCCACCCAGACGCCCCAAATTTCAGAATTTATAATTGGAGTGGCTAGCAGTCTCAAATCCACTTTATAAAAATGTTTATCTTAAAATTGTACAGGGGCGGGGTGCCTGGGTGGCTCAGTGGGTTGGGCCGCTGCCTTCGGCTCAGGTCATGATCTCGGGGTCCTGGGATCGAGTCCCGCGTCGGGCTCTCTGCTCGGCAGGGAGCCTGCTTCCTTCTCTCTCTCTCTCTCTGCCTGCCTCTCCATCTACTTGTGATTTCTCTCTGTCAAATAAATAAATAAAATCTTTAAAAAATAATTGTACAGGGGCTAAAATTATATAAATATACTATTTAATCAATATATTTGCATATATGTCATATATGTAATTTAATATATCAGGATTTATATGTATTACAATAGTAATATCTTTAAGTAGAAAAGTAAAAATGAGTATATATTAATTGTCTAGGTATTAACTGATTTTTATGAAATGGATTTGCTTTTGTTATTAAGTTTGATCAAGCCATTAGTGAATTTATAATTTTTTTATTGCAAGCATATTTAACAGGAAGTCATATTCTAACTAATACGTTACTTTCATGATTTAGTGCCTGTAGTAGAGGAACACCCATCTCATGAGCGGATCATTTTGCTTCTTGAAGGCAAAAGTTCTCATCCTGTTACATTTGTCCTAAATGCTAATCTACTGGTGAATGTCAAGTTAGTATTTTGTAAGTAATGATTGATCTTTCTTTGCCTAATTGGTATGTGGGATTTCTGAAATTAATTAAATTTTGACTGGCAACCATGAAAAGTAGTCACCTATGGATATTGGTTTGTCAGCCACCTATGAATATATTTTGCAAATTTATATGCAGTGGGACTTAAAACCAACTTAAAGATTTTTATTAGTGCCCATTCATTCATGGGCTCCTAGCTGTACCTGGTGCTCACGATACAACTGACTATATGAAATATAGCTATATGAAATATAACTTTTTGATAAACTGGAACTTAAGCAAGAATCTTGATTTAGTAACAATAAAGACAGTTTTAAAGAAAGCATTTTTTTTATTAAAAATAAGGAAGTAAATAATCCTCAGTACTCATCAATGAATCTCTCAGCTTTTCATTGTCTGAAACAAACTTGATTCTTATCCACACTACATTTCAGCATCTTATTACATCTTTTATTTTTATTTTGGTGTTATTTACTAATTGACTCCAAAGATCCTTTCTCTTTTTTACATTAATCTTAAAACAATTAAGTTGTAAAGGTTTTTTTGTGAGGAGAACTTTGGGAAAATAAGGAATTTGAAAAGTTGTGCTTCATGGAAAATACAACTGTATTAGTTTCTTCAGCTAAGAGAAGTTGGTATTTATAGTTGTATGCCTTTATTGCTTAAGATTCCTCAGACAAATATTGGTACTTCTCGACCAATGGACTGCATGGCTTGGGACAGGCAGAAATTATGATTCTTTTATTATGTTTGCCAAATGAAGATACTATTCCAAAGGACATCTTCAAATTATTTATCACCATCTATAAGGATGCTCTAAAAGGTATAGCGTTTTATTTTGAACTGTTCAGAATGGGGGGATGGATTAATTACAGGCATTTATGTTTTTGGCTAGGCTAACTATACTAAAGATTTATTTTGTGAAGAGACTGATTTCTTAAAAGATCTTAGTTATCATTTTCAGTCTCCTTAAATATAGCATTTTATGTGATTAGTGTCTTTATACTGATTTTATTTTTTTTATTTTAGAAATGGAAAGTTAAAATTTTTTTTAATTTTTTTAATGTTAAAGATGGAAATATATTTGCCTTCTTGATTTTTTTTTAATACGTTCTGTATACTTATCTAAGATTGGGAGAGATGATGAATTTTCACATGGTCATGCAGTAAAGAGAAAAATTTAAAACCCCCTATGGTTAGAAACATTTTCAAATTTTTGTTCACAATTTCCAACCTCCAGGAATAACTGAACTTTGTGCAAACAAGTTATTCAATAGCTGCTTCTTCAAGTATGGAAATAAGAAAGAAATCCCACATTGATGTTATTTAAGAAAGTTTATACTGCAACATTCAAACTCAGAATGCCTTTAAAATAACTTAAAGTCTTTTTATTAATGGTTTTATTTCCAGGAAAGTACATAGAAAACTTGGACAATATAACTTTTACTGAGAGTTTTCTCAGTAGTAAGGATCATGGAGGATTTCTGTTTATTACACCTACTTTTCAGAAACTTGATGATCTCCTATTGCCAAGTAATCCTTTTCTTTGTGGAATTCTTATTCAGAAGCTAGAGATTCCCTGGGCTAAGGTGTTTCCTATGCGATTAATGTTAAGACTGGGTGCCGAATATAAAGGTAAGTTTTAGAATAATAAATAACATAGGTTCAGATGTAATAAATGTAAAATAAGAATTTCAGGGATATCATTAAAATAAAATTTTTAATGAATTTAAGGGGACTACCTTTGTTTTGATAAACTTTTAAAATTCCAAGACAGCCCTCTTCTACTTCCAAATGAGTCATCTAGACAACCTTGGTATGTCATGAATTTCTAGATGTTCATAATTATATTAACTTACCTTAAAAAAAATTTTTTTTTAATCTCATAACAAAATACAGAAAACATTGAAAGGCTTTCTTAAAAGCATGTACTGTAGGGAGCTCATTTTGTTATGCTTCCTGTATTTGTTATGTTTCCTATATTTCCTAAAGATTTCCCCTCTGAATTTGTATACATCATAAAGCCAAACATGAAGGATTGTGAATTAATGGTCCCAATTTATGTATATGTTTATTTCTAAGTCGAAATCATTTTTCGTGTTAAAATTTTTGAATTCCCACCCTTTATCCTTGACTTTTTTCAAGAAATTATTTATTTATTGCATATAAAGCATATCGAATGAAGTTTTAGGCATTTGATTCTAATTAAATAGGTATTTCCTTGGAGGAAAATAAATGGATGGGATTTATAAAATTTATAAATATTTCAAAATGGACAAATTCAGTGAAAGAGATATAAATCTCTTTGGCAAATTTAGTAAACTCTTTGATTTTGTGAGGAATGTCTTTACCATTTAGGATTTTTTTTTTAAGATTTGTTTATTTATTTTAGAGAGGAGAGGGGAGTGCATGGGAGCCAGGGAAGGGGCAAAGTGAGAGACAGAATCTTAAGCATGCTTGACTCCCCACTGAGCATGGAGCCCAGCTCCAGTCTTGATTTCACAACCCTGACATCATGACCTAAGCTGAAACCAAGAGTTGGATGCTTAACCAACTAAGCCACCCAGGCAGCCCACCATTTAGGTTTTAAATATGTGATGCTGTTGTGTAAAAAGTATCAAAATGGAAATGTGATCACAGGTTTTTTACTGTGTAAACTACAGAGCTTATGAAAGTTTATTTTGCATCAAGTGTTTCATCCATTCAGCCTGATATTTTGTCTCTGCTATAAATACTTGAATGCTATTTTTATGGAAAGTTAAGTCAGTATATAATCTCAAGTCATCACATATTATATCGACATATAATTTATAAGTTTGCCCCGTATTTTAGTCAGTATCAGTTCTAGATACTAAATCTGTTTTTCTCACACACAAAGAAGGAAAACCATGTAGCAACTTGTGGGATTTCTCAAAGGATCACAGGGGTTGGAGCTGCAAAGCTATGATGCTGTTTAGTGATGATGAAGATAAAAATCTCCTGTTATACAGGTTTTTCCCACTGTCCAAAAGTAGAACATTCCTGTGAAACCTTTTGTAAGCCAAAATGGCATAAAGCAAAGAAACCATTACCATTTCTTTTTTGTTGTTGTTTAAAGATTTATTTATTTATTTATTTGAGGAGGCAAGGGGCAGAAGGAGAGAGGAGCACAAGCTGATTCTGCACTAAGCCTGGAGTCAGATGCAGGACTCCATCCCACCACCCATGAAATCATGACCTGAGCTGAAACCAAGAGCCGAAAGCTCAACCAACAGTGTCACCCAGGCACCCCAGCCAGTACCATTTCATAAACACAAAAACCTATTTCATACTTCTTTCAGTTAGTGAAAACAGGTTCTAACGTGGGTCTTTTGTAAAAGCAAGTGGTATAAAGCAAACTTTTGGATGGGAGGAAGCTTGTACATAGAAATTAATTAGTCTTCGCTATTTTTTGAGTTCATTGTGTACTGCTGGATTTTAGATATACTGACATTTTGATGTTACTGGTGCCCATGCCTCTAGATATGAACTTGCAAATATGATGTATGTATGTATATGTGTTTGTTAGAGATAATGGATGTATGGAAGACTTAATGGCAAAAATTAGAGTCCCAAGGGCGCCTGGGTGGCTCAGTGGGTTAAGCCGCTGCCTTCGGCTCAGGTCATGATCTCGGGGTCCTGGGATCGGGTCCCGCATCGGGCTCTCTGCTCAGCAGGAGCCTGCTTCCTCCTCTCTCTCTCTCTGCCTGCCTCTCTGCCTACTCTCAAATAAATAAATAAAATCTTTAAAAAAAAAAAAATTAGAGTCCCAAGATTAGAGACTGAAAATAGTGGTCTGAAATTAGTAATTTTCAAATGGGGATTATCTACACTTCCATTGAGGTATTTGGAATACCATTCACTGTTGGTTTAAATGATTTATGAGTTCCTTTATAACTCTGACAGAATATCTAAGTCATAACCTTTTGAAAATACTGTTTCAAATAAAATTAGCTCAGTCAAGTTGTAAAGGATGTTATGTTCCCTATTCATAAAAGATGGAGTAAGAAGGCATCATTTATCTTAATCATATCTTATCATTTTAATGTCTTTTACCACTAATGCCCCATGTTTTTTCTAGTCTGCAACCTCTGTCTTCTAAATAACATAGTTGTCCTTTTTAAAACTAAAAAATAGAGGCGCCTGGGTGGCTCAGTGAGTTAAAGCCTCTGCCATTGGCTCAGGTCTGATCCCAGGGTCCTCGGATTGAGCCCCTTATTGGGCTCTCTGGTCAACAGGAAGCCTGCTTTTCCCTCTCTCTCTCTCTCTCTCTCTCTCTCTGCCTGCCTCTCTGCCTACTTGTGACCTTTGTCAAATAAATAAATAAAATCTTTTTTAAAATAAATAAATAAATAAAAACTAAAAAATAGGGGCACCTGGGTGGCTCAGTCATTTAAGTGTCTGACTTCAGCTCCAGTCATGATCTCAGTGTCCTGTAATCGAGCCCCATGTCAGGCTCATTGCTTAGTGGGGAGTATGCCTGTCCCACTGCTTGTGTGCACTCTCTCTCTCTCTCTCAACTAAATAAATAATCTTCAAAAAACAAAACACTTTAAAAAAATATGTTGGTAGTAACAAAGATGTGAGTCACTCTGACTTAATTTTTTTTCTTTTTTTTTTTTTTTTTTTGGACAGAGAGCGTGATCACAAGTAGGCAGAGAGGCAGGCTGTGGGAGGGGGAAGCAGGCTCCCTGCTGAGCAGAGACCCTGCCTTGGGGCTCCATCCCATGACCCTGAGACCTGAGCTGAAGGCAGAGGCTAAACCCACTGAGCTACCCAGGTGCCCCCTGACTTAAATTTTTAAAATAGATGTCAGGTATTGTGTTTTCTTAGAATTTTAAGGATATATATTCATATAAAAGATATGAGAGAGGTTTGTTTGCTTAGTGATCTAGGCTGAGAACTGAAGGTTAAAAAGATTTCTGCTTTTTATCATTACAGAAATTGTCTTACCTTCCTTGCCAACCAAATAGCTTTTCCTTTTTGGTGAATAACACTTAGAGTGCCCTAAAGAAAGAGAAAAGTAGTTAGGTGATAGACTTCATGTTCCTTCTATTTCTCTGCACTGACTTCTCTTACTCTCTGTGACCCTTTTATCAGGCTGACCCAGGAACTGTAAAAGTTTACTGTTGTCTATAAATTTGCACGATTTAACATTAATTATACATGCTTTAAAAATCTTGAGTTCTTCATATTTCTTTTTAAATTATAGAACTTTATAGGGTTCTGTCCAGTTACTATAATTTTCCTGTCATCATCCTTTTGTGGAAACAACATGTATAATGAAAAGATGAAATGCTTTGGAATCAGGCAAGCCTAAATTTCAAATCTTTTTCACTGGTTATTAACTTAGCCACCATAAGCAAGTTTATTAATCTCTTATGTCTCTACTTTCCCATTAGTAAAGTAGGAGTAAACATATTTGCCTCACTGAGTTGTTTTAGGGCTTAGATAAGATGTTGTATATAAAGTTCCCAGTTCAGTGTAGCATCTAATAGATGCACACTGTAGGTTAATGTATCTCTCGCTTTCCCCAAAGAACTGATTGGCTGGTATTTAGCCATAAAGTTTGATAAATGAGAAGTAAAAGTAATAAATTCAAGACTTTTTTGGTTTTTTGTGGGTTTTTTTTTTGACAGTAACTAGTTTTCCCTTCTTGTGTATAGCATATCCTGCTCCTCTAACGAGTATTAGAGGCCGAAAACCTCTTTTTGGAGAAATAGGACATACTATTATGAACTTACTTGTTGTGAGTAATCAAACTATTAAGTGTCTTTACATTACTATTTTAAAAATTTTGTTTAGCATGTTCTACATATTTATATTTTCCGATTTTAATTTGGCATATTTGGTATAATGGAAGTTCATTTATAATATAACTTAATTTATTTAGCATAAATGGGCTCTGTTTTTAATGAATTGCTTTTTGGAACACATCTCCTAATACATGTGTACCTGACTGTAAATGTTTTTTGATTCATTCTGCTGCAGTGCTTTCACTTGTAGGTAATGTGAGATCTACACAGTTGTTGAAGTGTAGCAAAAGTGTTAGTACACTAAGTCAATCATTTTGGGGATTTTGAGCAAATTGCGGTCCAGATTTCCTCATTTGTAATAGGAAGAATTGGATTGGATAAGCTCAGGTTCCCTTCCACCTCTTTTTTCTGTAATTGTTTTATCTATAACCATAGAAAAGTATTTTAGTGGACTGAACACATGTTTACTTTGAAGACCTAGTTTGGAAGATCTGTAATTGGAAAGTGAGTTCACCCCCAGATACTACAGAATTCTTCCTGAGAATGATATTCTTTATTACTATTGTGGAGTGGTTAGAAGGATTAGTTGTTTTTTTTCAGTTGGCAGTGCTTTCTAGATGGCATTTTGATAGTTATATATCAGAAGTCTTAAAATGCTGGACAGTCTTATAAAAGGATTTAATGAATGGGTAAAATGTTCGTGGATAGTTTAAGATTTATGGAAATATCATTATTTTATATGTAGGACCTTCGAAATTACCAGTATACCTTGCATAATATAGATCAGCTATTGATTCATATGGAAATGGGGAAGAGCTGCATAAAAATACCTCGGAAAAAATACAACGATGTAAGTTTAATTTCTTCATACAGATTTTGAAGATAATTATTGAACATTAGACTTCTTTAAAAGTGTGTTAATTTGTTTTGAATCAGACTGTCTAATACATAATGGCAAAAAAATACTATTTTTGAAATTTTAGATTTATTTCCTAATGGATTTGTTTTATCCTGTTCTTTAAAACTTTTTTCTTTACTGTTTTATGTATTAATTAAGGTAATTTTATCATAAAACTTTGTTTCCATCACATTCTCAGAGTTATCCAAACCAAAGCTTGATAATTCTGAAGCTGGTCAGAAATGTGGCCCTTTGAATGACTATAACTAATAAAGACATAACATGTTAGTAGTGTTTCTAAATGAGTGCTGTTTTTCTCTAGGTAATGAAGGTTATAAATTCTTCCAATGAGCATGTCATTAGCATTGGAGCTAGTTTTAGTACTGAAGCAGATTCTCACCTAGTCTGTATACAAAACGATGGCATTTATCAAACACAGGCCAGCAGTGCCACTGGCCATCCTAGAAAAGGTAAGTCAGTGTTGGTTTCTAGTATTGATCTATAATACTACCTCAATAAATGGAATTCCTTTTAAAGGGGCAATATATATATTTTACTTTTTGCTGATTGATGGTAATCAATCAAAAACTTAGGTTTTTTAAAGGCTTGGAACACTGTATTTTGATACCTTCAGGTCTAATTTATCCTATTTGTTATGAATCTTATTTTCACTAATTTCCCTCTGGAATGAGATGTGTGTTACCTTTGTTTGCTCTCTGCTTCAACTCCTCTTAGGGGAGTAAAGCCTGGATAAGGATGAAGAATGGTTTATAAATAACTGTAAGTAGCTGGGGATATAGAAATGGTAAAGATGGTGGAGTAGCACATGTGAGTGACATTACTCTCAGTTCTGGCTGAATGGCCTCAGTGACTTCTGTGATTGTCAAATCCTTGCAGTGGGGGGGGCCTAACATACTGAAATTTAAGTAGAAGTGAGTATTTCAGAAAATTAATACATTTTAAAATAACATATTTAACACAGTCTGACATCCTGACTGCTAGTAAAATTAGCAGCTTCTGAGTATAAAGGTAATGTATATTTACTTCGTAAGTTTGAGAAATAAGTTTTAAAAAGTAGTAAAAGAAAAAAAGTGCCAAGATACAGCCATTATGGACATTTGAATATATTTCCTTCTTATATTAGTATATATCTATTAAGTAGATGGTTTTATATTAGATATTCACACTTTTATATTTTTTTACTTAATGTGTCATTAATACTTTTGTAATTAAAATGTAACAACTATTTAATATTTGTTTGTTGAATAGGTATATGTGTTACAACATTTGAAAGGTATAGGTATCTATAGTATGAAATCTCCTTTCTTCCCTTGACTCCAAGTTTACCCTCTCCTCTTCCCCACAGGCACCAAACCAATGTTATCATTTTTTTGTATATCCTTTTAGAAACATTTTTGCTTGCATGTATATTTAAGCAAACACACACACATCTTTTCTTCTACTTTTTAATTCTTACTTTAAAAATAATTTTTAGCAAATTTCTTCCACTTTTTTTAAATAAGTCATAACATTTGTTCCATTCTGCACCTGCCTTTTAACACACCTTGGAGATGATTCTTTTAGTATAAAAAGAACTTCTGCATTTTCCATAACTTTTCACTTTATCTGTGTACATCATATAATTGTCTCATTAATGGACATAGGTGTTACCAATTCTTGGTTATTTATAAAAATGCACTATTAATAACCTTGTATATATGTGCAATTCCTAGTTGTGGAATTGGTGTGTCAAAGGAGAGATATATTTATCATTTTAATAGGTAATTATTAAGTTGTCTTCCATAGAGATTCCTCTGATTTATGCTCTTACCAGTAGTATATATTGATTTCCCATATTTCCACTGACAGAGACACAAACATTTTAAGTAGTACAGTAGCTATCAGTTATTATATACAAACATTCCATAACCTTTATTCCATATTTTATCTTGACTTGGTTTAGTTTGCTTTTTTTATTAGCTTTCTAATATAAGTGGTATGGGCATTTATCAAGTACTTAAATATGCCATGCTCCACATTATACATTTAACAAACATAGCATTAAAAAAAGGCAAGTTAAAACATAAATGTATTTTTCTTATCAGTGACAGGTGCAAGTTTTGTGGTATTCAATGGAGCTCTAAAAACATCTTCAGGATTTCTTGCTAAGTCCAGCATAGTTGAAGGTATGAGTTCCATCTTTAGGATTGTTTTAATGTTAAGATGTTTTCCATTTCCTTTGAAAATGAATTTGATACTTATAAAAGAACATATGGGGGTGCCTGGGTGGCTCAGTCAGTTAAGCATCTGCCTTCGGCTCAGGTCATGATTCCAGGGTACTGGGATCAAGCCCCGCGTCAGGCTCCCAGGGAGCCTGCTTCTTCCTCTCCCTCTGCCTGCTGCTCTACTTGTGCTCCCCATCTCTCTGCCAAATAAATAAAATCTTTGAATAAAAAAAAAAAAATGTCAGTTACAAAACACAGTACCACAAACTTACATGAAATCATTACCCAGCTCAAGAAGTAGAACATGGTCAATATTTGGGTCTACGTTAAGCATAACAACTTTGCCATAACCTGTACTTCCTGCCTGTACGAAGCCTAAAAGTCAGCCTGAGGTAAGAGCCTAGGGCATTTCTTTTTCAAACATCTATGTTTGCATACAGTATTGTACATGTGTGTGGCCTTCTAAGTTCCCAGAAATATGTTAAGAGCTTTTCAGAACCCTTATGGACCTCTTATTCACCAGCTTTTCCTTTTTTTAAGTCCTTGGTTAGTCTGTTGTTTGCCTCTGCTATTATCTGCTGCCACAGGTAGCTGAGATGTTAATCATTGGCTTCTAAACTGTTTTTCGCAGATGCTCCCTGAGAAAAAACTTTTTGCACTGGGCAAAATACTCAACATGCAAAACAAAACAAAACAAAAAAAATTCTCTGATAATGAGGCTTTGAAGGAGCTCCAGCCTCCATTTGCCCTTTCCAGTGGCTACCAGGCTGTTGGTTTTCACCATGATTCCAGGCTGTTGGTTTTCACCTTCTAAGGCTTCCACTGAGCTATAGAGGAGTGAATGGGAATAGGAAGGTTAAAATGACAAAAAGAACAAAGCTGTTCTTATGAAGATCCAGCCATTTTTCTTAAATAAATACTCCCCAGATTGCTGCAAGCCTTTGTTTAATTTCCAGGGTTCTGAAAAAATTTCTACTGACTTTTTATTAGTTTCATTGTTCTTTAGGAGGAGAGTATTTTTGGAGATTGTTAAGTCTGCTTTATCACTAATGTCATCCTCCATACTATCTCAAACATAGCTTTATGGGAAGACCTTCCATCTCTGATGCCATACACATACTTCTTTCCTTTTTTCAGTAGTGTCTCTAAGCCTTTTGATTTTCCATATTAATTTTAGGATCAAGTTACAGGTTCTAAATGGTCCACTAGAATTTTTATTGGAATTGCATTAAGTCACCAGACCTAATTTTGAGAAAAACTGGTATATTTTCCATTCTCAATGTTCCTATCCATAAAAACAGGCTATCCTCAATTCAGAAAATACTCAGTGTCTTTAAATAAAATTTTATAGGGATATAGGGATGCGTGGCTGACTCAATCAGTAGAGCATGCCACTCTTGATATCAGGGTTGTGGGTTTGAGCCCCATGCTGGATGTAGAGATTACTTAAAAATGAAACATTTTTAAAAATAAAAATTTTACAGTTTTTGTATAGGTCTTACATATCTTTTATTTATTTGAGGGGGGTAGAGGAGGGGCAGGGTGAGGGGACATGGAAGGTGGGGGAGAGTGAGAGAGAGAGAGAGAGAGAGAGAGAGAGAGACTGAGGAATCCCAAGCATGGAGCCTGACTCTGGGGCCAGTCCCACAACCCTGAGATCATGACCTGAGCTGAAATCAAGAGTCAGTTGCTTAACCAAGAGCCACCCACAAGCCCCACATATCTTTTGATTTATTTCTGTAACATAGATTTTATTACTGATGTAAATTTATCTTTTTAAATTAAATTTTTTTCTATTTTGATATATAGAAATTCATTTTTATTTCTGTATTTTTATTTTATAACCAGCTATACTCCTGAACTCTTATTTAAAATAATTAGCCAGGGTACCTGGATGATGGCTCAGTCAGTTAAGTGTCTGCCTTCAGCTCAGGTCATGATCTCAGGGTCTTGGGATCAAGCGCTTCATTAGGCTCCCTAGTCAGTGGGGAGTTTGCTTTTCCCTCTTTCTCCTTCTGCCCCTCCCCCTTGTTTGTGTGCTTGCTCTCTCTCTCTCTCTCTCTCTCTGTCTCAAATAAAAATAAATAAAATATTTTTTAAAATAATTATGTTATTGTGTTGACATATTTTTGTTAATTTTTTTTTTAAGATTTAATTTATTTATTTAGGGGAGAGAGAGAGTTTGCCCTGTGACCTCAGTTCTCTGATCTAAGAGTTGTTCATTTTCAGTTTGTTCAGCATTTGTCTTGTGAGAATGGAAGGGACAACATCCAGGCTCTTTATATGTTGGAGCAGACACAAGAAGTCAGTAGCATTTTTTGTAATATAAGTTGGTTGGCTTTCATTTACCTGAAGCTGTCCTTATTTCATTCTTAGTTTTGAAGGATATTTTTGGTAGTTCTAGAATTCTCTGAAAGTTTTAATTTTCCTTGAAGATGTCATCTCTTCTTTTGGCCTCCGTTGTTTCTAATGAAGTCAGTATAATTTTTTATATTTCTTTCCCTGTACTTAATGTGCCCTTTTCTGCAGTCTGTTTTCAAGATACACTCTTTATCTTTGGTTTTCACCTGTTTACTATGATATGCCCTAGTGTGGTTTTCTTTGTATTTCTCCTGCTTGGTATTTATGGAACTTCTGGATATGTGTGTCAATATTTTTCTTCAAATTTGGGGAATTTCTTACATTATTAATTTTTTTAAATCCCAATCTTTTTCTCCTAGGAGATATCTATATATTTATATATGTACGTATGCATGTGTGTTATCTATATTTATAGATATACCTGTTTTATATTGTTCCTTGGGGTCCTTGATGCTGCTTATTTTTCTTTAATCGTTTTTCTCTAGGTTCGTTCTTCTTTAAGATTTTATTTATTTATTTGTCAGAGAGAGAGAGCATAAGCTGGGGGAGGGGAAGGCAGAGGGAGAAGCTGGCTCCCACTGACCAAGGAGCCCAATGCAGGATTTGATTTTAGGAGCCTGGGATCATGACCTGAGCCCAAGGCAGATGCTTAACCACCTGAGCCACCCAGGTAGCCCCCTCTAGGTTCCTTAGATTGGAATATTTTTATTGATCTTTCTTCATGTTCTCTGAGTCTTTTTCTTGCTATGTTCGGTCTACTGTTAAGCCTATCCATTGAGGTTTCAATTTCATGTTAGACTTTTCAGTTCTACAATGTACCTTTAGGTTTTTTTGTTTCTATTTCTCTGTTAAGATTTTGTAAATCTGTTTATTCATTTAGCCCATATTTGCTTTCCTTTTTTTTTTTTAATGTTTTGCTTTAGTTCTTTGAATATTTTAGAATAGATGTTTTAAAGTATGTGTGTATTTAATCCACTGTCTTGGCTATCTCATGGTTGGTTACAGTTGTATGGAGGCTCATATTTTCTTATAGTTCTCTCTGGTAATTTTTGATTATGTACTTGTCATTGTTAATAGGTTTTAAGACTTTAGATTCTGTTAGCTTTCTCTGAAGGAGGCTTATTTTTGTTTAAGCAGGCATTTTCATAGCATATCATGTTGAGCTTGTGTAGTCTATATTTTTCACTTTGTTAACAGATGGGTCTGTGGAACTCCCAAGATGTTTACAGTCTGGCAGGACTCATTCTTTGAATCCATTTTGCCTACAGATTTTTTAAGGGCTTTATTTTGCTTTGCCACAGTGTAAGTTAATCAAGTCCTCATAAAGTCTCTCTACTGTGGTTGGCCCATACTGCCAATATCCCCCAGCATTGCTTGATTTCTAGTATCTCTTTTCTGTTCCCAAACCTAATAGCTGTTCTCTTTTAGGAGTCATCTAGTCTCACCCTATTAACGTGTCCCCAATTGTGTCCCAAGTTCTAATCCAAGGACTCAAAGAGACCCTTATACACCGTCTTCTGGTGCCTTCCTCCTCTTCAGTGTCTTGACCCCAGATTCCAGATTCCAGACTTCCCCAAACTTACCTCTGATTTTTCAGGCCAATGTGGCCATTGGAGGTTTAATGGGTCACCAGGCAGAATTGTCTTAAAGCAAGGAGCCTGGGCAGTTGTAGGCTTACCTGTTGAGTTTTCCTCTAGGAGTCACAGTATTGCACTTCCTCTTGTTCAGTATCTGAAAACAACTGCCTCATACATTTTGTCTAGTTTTTTGGCTGGTTGTTATGAAAGGACATTTTGGCATCAGTAATCTCATTATAGTTGGTAATGAAAAATCTCACCATTATTTAACTGTTTTTTAAAAAAAGAATCCTTAACTTTGAAATATTTTTCATATTTCCTAGTAGAAAACAATCATTAAGATTATTTAACAGATGATGTAAACCTTGTATCTTATGCAGAACATATTTTGATAGCAAATTTTATGGATTAGACATATAAATTGGTATTTAATAAAAGGGATGTGAAACATACCTCATTATTAGATGGCTTGATGGTACAAATAACGCCAGAGACTATGGATGGCTTGCGGCTTGCTCTACGAGAACAAAAAGACTTTAAAATTACATGTGGGAAAGTTGATGCCGTAGACCTAAGAGAATATGTGGATATCTGCTGGGTAGATTCTGAAGAAAATGGAAACAAAGGGTAAGAATTTTCTGTTACTAAAATGTAATTGATTTGATGGAGGGGGGAAGGATAAAAATGTCCTAACAAATTAAACATTTTATGAGTAAATGTAGAATTATACCATTAATTTAAATGCTTACACACTAATGAATATAGTGTTTTTTTTTCAGACATGTACCTAACCAGCCTCCTGTGTATTTTCTTGGCCAGAATACTATAAACTTTTAAAGGGTGGTCAGTTTGGGAGGAGACCGTGATAAAATGTGCATTGTATAGCAGTGTGACCTCGATGCCAGTGTACTTTTTCTGTTGTTTCGTATCTAGTTTTGTGAAGTAGGTAAAGGATTCCCTTTGAGTGTTTAGTCTGTTTTTTATTGATTCACTGTAAATACAACAACTGAATTAAATAATACACACACTAGAGGCCTCATAGAATATTACTGCCACTCCTTCTTTTCAATTATTATTTTCTTTTTTTTTTTTTGGAGATTGGTTAAAGGGTCTACAGAAAATAAGGAAAAAGAGGGCTAATGCTGAGGGCTTCTAAGATAAAGTTTTTAAAATTCATGAGACCGCTTTTCTGTTAGGAAACTAAGGCATTTTAAACCTCAGGTCTGAATTGGGCATATGAAAGAATATATATAAATTGCTATACAATCAGTAAGTCTTGGTAAATGAATGGACTGTAGTTTTAATTATTTTGTATGTAATTGAGTTATCCTAGTGTTATATAGTTTTCATATATTTTCTCCTTATTTGTTCAAATCTAATATTTCATAGAAAGCAATTTGGTATTATTACTACTACTGAATTACATTTTATTCTATAGTGTTATTAGTTCAGTGGATGGAATATCATTACAAGGATTTCCAAGTGAAAAAATAAGACTGGAAGCAGATTTTGAAACTGATGAGAAAACTGTAAAGTGTACAGAGGTAACTGAGAAAGAGGATTCCTTCCCTTTACATATTATATTTGGATATGGCTTTTTAAATTTTTTTTTAACTTAGGAGATTTCTCATTGCAGCTTATTAATACTTTTTACATTACATCTTGAAACACACATTTACTTTCAGCCTAGACTGCCTTTTATATACTAGATTTGGGTTTCTATAAGATTATTTCAGGCTATTGTATGCTGGTACTCCCTTCCAGCTCACAATTAAGTTTTGGCAGCATTGCCATCTTTGTACAGTATATGTTATTTGACCATATTATTTTCATTTTGCTCTTAATTTACAAAAAATATATATGTAAATTTTTTAAAACCTTATTTATTTACTTATTTATTTATTTTCAGTAGGCTCCATGCTGGGCCTACTTAATGCAGGGCTTGAACTCACAACCCCAAGATCAAAACCTGAGCTGAGATCAAGAGTCAGTTGCTTAGCTGACTGAATGACCTAGGCACCCCCCAAAATATTTTATAGATAACAGTTTATAGTCAGTATTCACATATGAAAATTATTTTTGCATGTTCCAACTTTTTTTAAACTAAAAGTGTATGAAATTATAGACTCCCAATCCCTTAGTGTACTTCTGTACTCCTACTCACTCTGCCTCCTGGGTCAGGCAATCTGGTACTAATATTTTTTGTATTCTATGTGATTTTTATGCATTACAAGATAGATAGAAACTATAGAGGATATAGAAATTATAGAACATCAGGGCACCTGTGTGGCTCTGTTGGTTGAGCGTCAGCCTTTGGCTCAGGTCATGATCCTGAGCCCTAGGATCAAACCCTGGTCAAACTCTCTGCTCAGTGGGGAGTCTCCTCTTTCTCCCTCTGCCTGCTGCTCTCTTTTTGTGCTTTCTCTCTTGGTCAAATGAATAAGTAAAATCTTTAACAACAACAACAACAATAAAAAGAAATTATAGAACATTATTTCTTTGTTTGATCTTAACTTTATAGAGGTCCTTACAGGAAGGTGATGTTATAGGGTGAACTCATTAGGACACTTCTCTAAACTGAATTAATAGGGCTTTTGTTGCAGCAAGTTAATTTTAGGTCAAAATAGCTAAGTCATGCCATAGTCCATAATCTTTGGTTTTAGGCTTTTAAAAATACTCACAGATAGGGGCGCCTGGGTGGCTCAGTGGGTTAAGCCGCTGCCTTCGGCTCAGGTCATGATCTCAGGGTCCTGGGATCGAGTCCCGCGTCGGGCTCTCTGCTCAGCGGGGAGCCTGCTTCCCTCTCTCTCTCTCTGTCTCTGCCTGCCTCTCTGTCTACTTGTGATCTCACTCTGTCAAATAAATAAATAAAATCTTTAAAAAAAAATACTCACAGATCAAAATATATATTTACACACACAGTGTTGTTGTTGTTTTTAATTTTAAAGATTTTATTTATTTGAGAGAGGGAGAGTGAGCACCAGCAGGGGAATAGGAAAGGAAGAGGGAGAAGCAACCCTCGCCCCCTACTGAGCAGGAAGCCAGACATGGGGCTGGATCCCAGGACCCTGAGATCATGACCTGAGCCAAAGGTAGATGCTTAAATGACTAAGCCACCCACGTGTCCCCCACACATTGCTTTTAACTAATGAATTTTATGGCATTAACATTAGAATTTTGGGCTGCCTGGGTGGCTCATTGGGTTAAGCCTCTGCCTTCAGCTCAGGTCATGATCTCAGGGTCCTGGGATCAAGCTCTGCATCAGGCTCTCTGCTTGGTGGAGAGCCTGCTTCCCCCCACCCCCTGCCTGCTTCTCTACCTACTTGTGATCTCTTTGTCAAATAAATAAATAAAATCTTTTTAAAAAATTGGAATTTTATTAATAAAGTTAAATTGAAAGTAGCAATTGTACTTTTAAAGCTGCTTTTAATCTTAATCATGACTTGTTTTCTAATTAAATACATTTCAGGTGTTCTACTTTCTTAAGGACCAGGATTTATCTGTTTCAGCAACTCGTTATCAGTTTGCAAAAGAAATAGCCATGGCTTGTAGTGCTGCACTGTGCCCTCACTTGAAAACTCTAAAGAGAGACGGGATGAATAAAATTGGCCTGAGAGTTTCCATTGACACTGATATGGTGAGACATGTTTTTGTGATGTATTTTTGAAATGAATGTATCATATATTAAAATAACCCAATGGGGTATTTTTATTTGGGATGAATGAAGAGAACTAAAATGTTGAACATCAGTGTGTGCTACATACTTGCTCTACATTATCACCTTTACTCTCCACAACAGGGATCAACAAACTTTTTTGTAAAAGGCCAGACGGTGCATGTTTTAGGCATTATGGGCTGTATGATATCTTTTACAGCTATTCAGTCCTGCCATTAGAGTGCACAAGTAGCCATAGATAGTATATAACTAATGAGCTTACCATGTTCCAATGAAACTTTGTTTATAAAAATAATTGGTGGGCCACATTGGCCCACAGGCCAGTTTGCTGACCTCTGCACTATAGCAGTCCTGCTTGATAAGTAGGTTTTTGATTTCTTCATTCTGACTTTATTCTAAATTTACGATTTAAAATTACAAAAGTCCAAAAGTGTTAAAAAAGGAAAAACTTAGTCTTTTCCTTCCCATTTAAGGAAAAAGCAGTTCTTCCCTACCTTGGCTTTTTCTTCCTGTGAAATCTCTTTTACTACTCACACAAAATACTTCATTTCTGATACTTCTGGTTACCAAATATATAGAGGGTTTCCCTTTTCCAACAAGCAGTTCTTAGACACCAGCAGGATATCCAGGAATTCAACTCCATTTTGACACTCTCTACCCAGATATCATCAGATGCCACAGGTTAAAGGTTCAGCCCTATAAGACTGCCTGCACATGCCTTTAGGTGCTGATCATAAGCCCTGGTTATTGGCCATGCTTCTGACCAACCAGCTATAGATCAGAAGTTCTAACAACTCCCTCCTTGGGTTTAATTACTTTGCTAGTGCTACTCACAGAACACAGGGAAACACTTTTGCTAACCACTTTATTAAAAGATATACAGATGAAGACATGTACATAGGGTGAGGTTCTCATTTGTCCCATTAGAATTGGGGTATGTCACCCTCCTGTGGGTGTATTAGCTGCCCTGAAACCCTCTAAACCTCCCTCTATAGATATTTTATGGAGACTTCCTCATGTAGGAATGATTTAACCCCATTTTGTAATCCCTCTTCCCTCTCTGGAAGATGAGGGGTAGGACTGAAAAATCTAAAGCTTCTAATTATGGCTTAGTCTTTCTGGTGACCAGTCCCCATCCAGGAGCCCACCCAGAGTCACCTCATTAGAACAAAAGATATTCCTAGTGCTCTTATCACTTGGGAATGTACAAGGGTTTTAGGAGCCCTATGCAAATATTAGAACAAGAGATATTTAGAGTGTTCTTATCATTTAAGAAATTACAAGGGTTTCAAGAGCTGGGTACCAGAATCCAGATGTAGAGAACAATATTATTATTTTCTGTTATCTCACAAGTGTGTGTATAATAGAACCATCTTATCCAACATTTCCAAAGAGCAATACTCATGTTGTCATCTCTGTAATGGGTAGCCCCTTGAGATACTGACCCCAGGCTACAATGTACATGGTTCCCAGTAGAGTTATAAAAGGTAATAGCCCTGGAGAGATCTCCTTCCCACTTTTAACTCCCAACTCTGAAATCTGTCTCCATATTCTTCCTCATCCTCCCTTCCTGGTCAGGCAATCAAATATTACCCATTTCTCTGTAGTCTCTGATTTTTTTTGCATATATTATCAAATAAATAGGTAAGTCCTTTTTATTTCCCCCCACTCTTACTTTATTTTTGACCTTGCTTCTTTAAGATATTTTAGAGATACTTCATATTATTATGTATTCTTTTTAATGGGTTGTTGATTATATAAATGTACCATAATTTATTTAACTAGTTTTTATATAAATTTAGTATGCACTGACTGACATTTAGGTTATCCACAGTATTTTGGCTTCTGCATAAGTATGAGTATAACATTCTAAGAAGTAGAATTGCCAGGTCTAAGAATGTACTCAATAGATATTACTATATTGTCTCAAATAGGGGTTTCTACCACAATTTGTTTGAGAAAGTTCTTTTTCCTACATCTTTACCAAAGCAATATGTAATCAAACTTTGGAACTTCATGAATTTTATAGGTGAAAAATGGTACTCTAGTAGTACTTTAATGTTCATTTGTTTCCAGCATCCAATTTAATCTATTTCAAAGCAAGTTTTTCATTAGAATGGTTAATCTAAACATGAATCAGGTCATATACTGAGGGTTTGCTTTTCTTTAATTAGGTTGTGTTAAACTCCTAGTTCTTTTGTAAAGAACTTACATTTTGATCTCACTGCTAAAAGTTCCTTTTTCAGGGAGGTAATAATTTCTTATTTCAGCAGCCCTGTTAATTTTTTTAGTCAAATGCATTAAAATGTAATTTTCACCAGCAACATTAAGTTCAAATATTAAATATTTTTGCAACAACAAATACAAAACAGTTTAAGTAGATTTTTTAATACTATAGGTTTTTATTAAGTCATGTTGGTAATTATTTAAAACCTTGGTTCACAAAAATAAAAAATAAAAAATAAATAAATAAAACCTTGGTTCTCTAGTGTTTACGTGTGCATTGAGAAGAAATCTAAGGTATGAAGTAGTGGCATTTAAACAATTTTTATGGTATCTGTGGGAGAAAGAATGATAATTTATGTAAAGGATAAAAGAAGTACAGGAGAATGTGAAACAATTTATGAATAAAATATCAAGTATTTTCTTAACATGCTTAAAATGAATGATATATTTTAAAATAATTCATATTTATCTGCTGAGCTAAACAAGATGGCTTACTTTCTGAGGTTGACTTATCAAGATTCTTTTCTTCCCCAGGTTGAATTTCAGGCAGGATCTGAAGGCCAACTTCTTCCTCAACATTATTTAAATGATCTTGATAGTGCTCTAATCCCTGTGATCCATGGTGGGACCTCCAACTCTACTAGTTTACCACTAGAAATAGAATTAGTATTTTTCATTATAGAAAATCTTTTCTAATGAAAGATATGAGTCATATATTGCATACTAATTTGTTAAAACTAAATTCACTAAAGCTGAAATGCCACAAACACTAAATGTTTGCTATTTGAAACATGTAAGTTTTGCTTTTTAGGCAGGAAATTGTCTTTTTAAATCATTAGCACAATATTTAAATCTCTAAAAATTTAAGAGACCCACAGTTTTTGAAGCTTTGACTTAATACAAGTACTAAGATAAGGATTTCTTCTATCTTTAATAGATTTGTAGCATTTACTGTGTTATTTAAATGCAAAGCCAAAGTATCTGCATTTATGTATACCTCGTTATGCCAAGAATGACTTTAATGAAGGCTCTTTTCAGGTGTAACCTTATGAGGGAAATAGCTGTTACATATGCCAGTACAGTTGCTGGTTTCTAAAGTCTGTTAAAAATGAACTTCAGGACACAGTTTTCAGATCTTAGTCTTATATGATGATTCTTCAAGTAAGGCAGATAACTTATTTGTATAATTGGAGTGGAGACCTACCTCCATGATTAGATAAACTCTGATTATTTGGATTAAAAATCAGAATTTTGCCTTTTTTCTTTTCAAATTATTATTATATATATATATATGTTTTTTTTCTTGATTAAATGGGTATTCCTAAAATAATTGTGGGTGCTTCAGAATTTTGTGCTTCTATATTTAAGTACATTGTTTTTATAGCAAGAACATGTGATTCAGTATGTGTTTTATAAGTCTAATAATTTATAAATAGGTAATATTTTTGTATTGCAGTGCATTATTTTCCTCTTTTCCTTCAAAATATATCCCACATTATTTACCACTTCTAATAGGGATTGACAACAGGCCATATGACCCTTGAAGTAGTCATTATGTAGCAATAAATGAAGCCTAAAACAGGCTTTTTTAACTTCTTTAAATCGTAGAACTTTGTTGGCAAGTTTGCATATTTTCATTGACACCGATGTATTAAATACACATTTTAATGAACTAATTACTTTTGCATATTTAAAATTCTTTATACGGTAATTATTTTTATAACAGGATATTAACATAAGTTAAATTCTATGTATTTGAAACTTACAGAACCTTCCTCTTCAAACAGCAAAACTTTAAGAAGTATATTGTGTTAAAAAAAGTGTAGGGGATGTTTTAGTTCTGTCATTTACATTATATAAATAAAATACAACCATTATTTTGATGCTTTTTAAATTCTTATATGGTATATGTTTTTGTATCAAAAACACTCATTATATATCTCAAGAAAAAGAAACTACACTAAATAGCCCTGATGTAAGAAAAATACTTATGAAGCATCTCAACATGAAGACCAAGTCAGGGTTATAACTCAGGATCTGAGGTCTCAGGCTAGGAGAGACTGCGAATTTTACTCCACTGGTCACATGGTTGTACTGAATCACATCTGTAGTACTAACCAAAAATATCCTGTGAAGGAGATTATCAGTCTTCTGGAAGTAGCTACTTAATAAGCAATGTAAAATGTTGTGGCTATTAAATAAAATGGCAACACAAAGTAACCTGTGAAATGTATTGAAATGGTGTAAGATTATTTTTATCAGTTTATGTTTTCTTTACATAGTGTGTGTTTATTTTACAGTATAAGTAGTTGCACAGTCTATGAATACTGAAATTATTTTATTTATTTTTTATTTTAGTAATCTCTACACCCAATATGGGGCTCAAACTCATGACCCCAAGATCAAGAGTCACATGCTTTTCTGACTGAGCCAGCCAGGCACCCCTGAAATTACTTAAAAATAACCAAATGGTGGAGAGCTCTTCCCATGATAGGATAGCTTTAGATTTCTTCCCAAAAAGTCTCTACATTTAATGAAAATTGGAATAATGTGTCTTTGGAGAAACATTTTAAAGTATTCTTTGTAGATGTAGGTTTCTGAATGCAGCTGTTACTTATTTGGTCATGTTCTTCACATTGGTACTTTAAAATTTTTTTAAATGTAAAGAAATAGAATGGTTCTTTGTATTCAGTCTGCAGTGATCTGTTTTTGATCTGAGGCTTTTTAATACTGGTCTCTTTCTCTAAACTCTGAAATATGAAATAAAATCTAGCCCACTTGTTCTGTGCAACCACCCAGCACACTTTGTCTATATACTTGCTATGTGCAGAGCATTTTGTTAGGCTTCACTAGTTGAAAGATGAGTAAAATAGTTCTTTCCCTATTGGAGCTGAATGTGTGAGTCAGGTAATTAATGAAGTAAAAGTTACTGCTATAATAGAGATATGGTTGGAAAACAACCCAGGAGGCAACCCTCTCAGGTCCTCTCCCCCTTCAGGAGCTTTATACTATCACTCAATAAACTTTGCTGCCCACCAAAAACAAAACAAAACAAAACAAAAAAGGAAAACAACTCAGAAGGCTGGTCATACCAATAAGACGGCGGCTACCTGAGAACTTGTTGGATAGTGGGCATGAAACTTGGCTAGGTAAAAGATAAAAATCTGAAAAGTAGGTAATTGTAAAAAGACTGAACTTTATCTTTTAATGCGATTTGCTTTAGAGAGTCCTCTGTGTTGAATGAGTATCTTACCCTGTGATTTAATCATAAAAGCAAAAGCTTGACTATGGTGTCTCAACTGCCTAATTTTATAACAGCCTAGATTCTGATATTGTTTTATAAGTAAAGAACAGACTTTTCTTTTTTTAGGCACAGGCATAGCTTTGATAACCTAATTCACATTTTAATCGAAGATATCCTGAAATAAACCAGAAACCTATAAACCCATCTTAGGTTTTAATTTTTTCTTTGTGATTAAATAAATGTTTTATATCAGTTCAATCATATATATATATGGGGGTGTGTGTGTGTGTGTGTGTGTGTATTTCAGAAATCAGAAAAATAATAAGAAACTTATCAATACAAGTTTTACCTTCTACCTTGTATGTATCTACCTTGTTCTTCCTACCCTCCAATCTCAACCAAGTAATCCTTTTTATTAGTTTCTTACGTATCTTCCCCTGGTTTAGGTGTAGTAGCAGCAATACAAATAGTATATGTATTCTTTTCTCTTCTCATTTATACAAAGTGTAGCATGGTGTTTACATTAAAGAACACATTGATTCCCTCAATTACTTTGAGTTATGAGGCTCATACTGAGAATCTTAAAGGTTTCATTCCTTCTCAAACCACTTTTGATTGAAAAAAGCATATTACTGGAATTGTGACTATATGTTTCAGTAGGAGGACTGTTTTTCTCATAACAGAATTTTTTATTACTAAGACACTTGCAAGTTTATTTTTTAGTTAGCTATATTTAAAACCTTTTTTTTTCCCTACCAGACACAAAGGCTTGCCATCTAAATTTATCTTTTACCATTTAACTGAGATTTTTTTCACATCAGATTTTTAGTTTTAAATCTTTATATTCTTTCTTTTGGATTTAGCTTGGACAAATTTAATATATAACACTGTTTGGGAAATATTTTGCACATCTGTGTTGATAAAATTACAACCATATTTTCATGCTTTCTACAAATGAAGAAGTGGGTTTAACGCAAGTGCTTTGTAGGAACCTCTGAATATAATAAAGTTTCTCTCTCTTTTTTTTTTTTTTTTTTTTTTTTTTTGGTCTTTTGGTAAAATACAGTGCTTCCCAACCTCCTCCAAGATAAGTCTCTAGTGATCCCTACCTCCTGGTGTTCATACTGTGTAGTACCTTCCCACATAACATTATTGGTCTTTGTGACCAAAAAAATACGGCAGAGGGGTTGGGATGTCATTTCTTAGATTATGTTGTAAACAGCTATCACTTCCATCTTTGGTGCATTTCTCTCCACGTTCTGTCTTTTGTCCCTTTCTTCCTATCCTTTCCTCTTCCCTCTGTCTCTCACTCCCTATTAGATCACTCACTCTTGGGGAAGGTAGCTGCCAGGCTGTTGGGGAGGCCCGCCGGCAAGGGACTGAAGCCAATGGAAATGGATCCTTCAACCCCAATAGTAGCTGCCTTCCAAAGTTTGCAACCTCATGAGAACCACCAAACTAAGCCATTTTCAGATTCTTGAATCTCAGAAATTGTGAGATAATAAATGTTGTATTAAGCTGCTAAGTTTTCTAGTCATTTATGTGCAGCAAGTAATATTAAATAATTAATATAAGATACGTATATTTTTTAAGCGGCTATACATATAAATTGCTAAAAGTAATTACTTGCTGAAAAAATTAAGCATTTTTCCTATCAACACTTATGGATTATATGCCACAAGTAGCATGTGCAAAGTGCAGAGAATACCAATTAAAAGAGTAGGGTTTGCCCAAGTAGGAACAAGCATGCAATTGTGGGAAACTTCTTGTTTCTGGGAATTGTATGCTAGGATACTTAGATCTATACTCCTGTTAAAGATAAACCAAAGGTGATTAAAATACAAAAATCATCTGAAAGCATCAAGATATTAAGACAGTAAGGAATGTTCAGTCCAAAAGGAAAGAGAAAGAGAAGTGGGCATAGGGTCCTATTGAGACAATCTTATGGGATGAGGGAACAGACCAAAATTTAAGGCCCATACAATGCTGCAAATCTAATCAGTATCATGAACCTAATCGCTACTTCTCCGTGGCCACCCCCAGCACGCCAAAGTGTTTTTAGCCCTTAGATGAGGATGAACCAGAAGTATAAAGTATTATAAAACTAGTCAAATTTGGAATTGCCTACATCACCCAAAGAATCATAAGCATTTAAACTTGTTTTAGGGTGGTTCTGCACTGGTGATTCCTCTAGGTGCCAGGAGGGAAAAAAAAAACATAGATCCTCCCTTAGAAAAGTAACTTCAATGCAGGCCACAGATTACTTTTCAAATATAACATTTACCAACACAGTTAAAATAGAAACAGTCACATAAGGAAATTACTCCAGAGCCAAAAGTTAGTAGATTAGTAGAAATAATGAAAAACTCCTTTAGACAAGTATTAGATTTTCACTTTCTGTGTTTTAAGAAAGAGTCAAGTATGAGGTACCTGTAGGGAATGGGAAACCATACAAAGTGATGGAGCTAATTGGGGAAAGATGTGAATATACATGGTGCTAGAATATGTAAAAACTGGACTGTTAAGCTCTAATTAAATAGATTTAAATGGCAGAATATAATACAGCTAGTGGGTAGAATTTATAAACAGGGATACAAATCAGGAGAAATTATCCAGAGTACAGCCAGAAAGACAAAAAGATGGAAGGATGGAGAAAAACAGACATACAGAGCAGATAGTGAGAAGCCCTAACATATGCTTATTAGCTGCAGGAGAGAGGAGAAAGGATACAACAAATACTTTTAAATACAACTTTTCAAAGTCAATGAAAGACCTTACTCCACATGATCTCAGGGTCCTGGGATAGAGCCCTACATTGGGCTCTCTGCTCAGCAGGGAGCCTGCTCCCCCCCCCCACCTGTTGCTCTGCCTACTTGTGATCTCTCTCTGTCTGTCAAATAAAAATTTTTTTCAAAATCTTAAAAACAAATTATAGATACCTAACAGGAAAATGAACTGCCAGCTAGCACAGAGCACAAGGAACAGTTTGTTCTCTCTAGTCAAAGAAACAGGAAGGGGGTTGAGGGCTGTGAGACAGACTCTGTAATTTATTTGACTTACTCCAGGGGAGCTGCAGAAAGGCAGCACCCCCCTCCCCCTCCTCACACACCCCCTGTGAAGAAGAACCTTGCTGTACACCAAGCTAAAGATAACAAAACGGCATCACTCCTCCCTACCTACAGATGCAGGGGGGGCACACAGTCAGACACTGCAGGGTGGAATACTGGGAATGGTGAAGGGAGGCTTAAAGCCCTGACTTTCTAACAGAAGACTTAGGAGGAAGATCTTGGACCACAGTGTGTGGGGGAAGATCATAGGAAGGAACTAAAGAAAGTGAACCTCCAAATTTGTATATAAAAATCCTGGGAGGGGTGCCTGGGTGGCTCAGTGGGTGGATCTCAGGGTCCTGGGATCAAGCCCCGCATTGGGCACTCTGCTCGGCGGGGAGCCTGCTTCCTCCTCTCTCTCTCTCTGCCTGCCTCTCTGCCTACTTGTGATCTCTGCCTGTCAAATGAATAAATAAAATCTTTAAAAAAAAAAAATCCTGGGACCACCCCCAACCTCTGCATGTATGAAACTGACCAGAAGCAGCTGAGCAAGTGTTTTAAACACCAAGCTACACCGTAGGTCACTACAGGCATAACTCAGAGATTTTGTGTATTCTACTGTATAGAGTGAGTATTGCAATAAAGCAAGTCAACTTTGAATTTTTTGGCTTCCTGGTAGATATAAAAAGTTATGTTTATGCTATATTATAGTTCACTAAGTGTATGATTATGTCTAAAAAACAAAGTACATGCCTTAATTTTAAAATATTTTATTAGTGAAAAATGTTGTTAACCATCATCTGAGCTTTCAGTACATCATAATCTTTTTGCTGGTAGGAGGTCTTGCCTGAATATTGATGGCGACTGACTGATTAGGACGGTGGTTACTAAAGGTTGAGGTGGCTGTGGCAGTTTCTTAAAATAAGACAATGAAGAAGTCTGCTGCATTGATTGACTCTTCCTTTCACAATCAATTTCCCTGTAGTGTGTGATGCTGTTTGATAGCATTTTACCCACAACTTTCAAAATGGGAGTCAACACTCCCAAATCACACCTAACCTAAATCTTTAGTGTCACTTCAGTGATCTTTGCAGCATCCCCACCAGGAGTAGATGCCATTTCAAGAAACCACTTTCTTTGCTCATCCTTAAGAAACAACTCCTCATCCATTCAAGTTTTATCATGAGATGGTAGCAATTCAGACATATCTTCAGGCTCCACTACTAATTCTAGTTCTCTTGCTACTTCCACCACAAGATGTTACTTCACTGAAGTCTTGAACCCCTCCAAGTCATCCAAAATGGCTGGAATTAACTTCTTCCAAACTTGTTAATGTTGATACTGTGAACTCTTTCCATGAGTCACAAATGTTCATAATGGCATCTACACCAGAGAATCCTTTCCAGAAGCTTTTCAGTTGACTTGCCCAGATCCAACCAAGGAATCACTATCTAGGCAGCTATAGATAGCCTTACAAAATGTATTTATTAAATAAAACTTGAAAATTGAAATGAATCCTTGATCTATGGGCTGCTGAATGGATACAGTGTTAGCAGGGATGAAAACATTAGTATCATTGTACATGTCCATCAGAGCTCTTGGGTGACCAGGTGCATTGTCAGTGAGTAGTCATTTTGAAAGGAATCTTTTTTTCTAAGCAGTAGTTCTCAACAGTGAGCTTAAGATACTCAGTAAACCATAGTGAGCAAACCAAGTGAACAAATGCTATTAGAAAAGTGGCACTGATAGACTTGCTTGACCCAGGGCTGCCACAAACCTTCAGTTAGTAAAAAACAGTATCTGTGAAGTGCAATAATGAGGTATGCTTGTATGCAGGTTTCAGAGTGGCTACTGGGTGGTGCACAATCAGGGCAGATTGGAACCGCACTGCAACAGTGTTGAAAATTAAATTATAATTGAAACCTCAACCCACATAAAGCTGCCCAGGATATGTGTTCTGAACTAATTGGATCACTGCAAGCTAAAACCAAAACAAAACAAAAGCATTCTTTTAAAGACTTAAACAGGACTGACAGTTTCATTATATTCAAAATATCTAGGAAATATGGGCGCCTGGGTCGCTCAGTGGGTTAAAGCCTCTGCCTTCAGCTCGGGTCATGATCCCGGGGTCCTGGCATCGAGCCCCACATGGGGCTCTCTGCTCAGCAGGGAGCCTGCTTTCTCCTCTCTCTCTGCCTGCCTCTCAGCCTACTTGTGGTCTCTGTCTGTCAGATAAATAAATAAAATCGTTAAATATATATATATATATATATATATATATATCTATATCTAGGAAATAACTCAAAAGTACTCAACATGTAAAACAAAAGGAAATCTAAACAACTCTCAAGGGAAAAGATAAGGAACAAAAGCTAATTCTCAAATTTAAGAATCATCAGAAAAAGACTTAACATATTATTTTAATTATGTCCCATAAAGCAAGGGTAAACACTATTTAAATGAATGGAAGGGAAGAAGGCTCACCAAAAAAATGGAAGCTATAAAAAGAACCAAATTGAGGAGTACCTGGTGGCTCAGTAGGTTAAGTGTCTGCCTTTAGCCTAGGTCATGCTCCTGGGGTCCCGGGATCAAGCCCCTCATCAGGCTCCCTGCTCCTTGAGGAAGAAGCAGTTTTTTCCTCTCTCACCATCTTCCCCACTAGTGCTCTCTTTCTAGCTTGCTCTCTCTCAGGTAAATAAATAAGTCTTAAAGAAGAACCAAACTGAAATTTTATAAGTGAAAAACACAAATAAAAAAATTTCCCAGAGGGTCTTAATAGGATGGAGACAACCAAGGGAAGAGTCAGCAAATTTAAAGATATTTCAGTAGAAATTATCCTGTCTGAATAACAGAGAAAAAAGTAGAAGAAAAAGAAAAGCTTTGGGGACTTATGGGAAAATAAAAAAATATCTAATATTCATGTTAGAGGAGATGCAAAAGAAGAGGAGAAAGATTGGAAGAAAAAACATTTTAAGAAATAAATGGTAGCTAAAAACTTCCAAAATTTGGTGAAAGAAATAAATTTATATATGTTTACATGAAATTATATTTACAGCATTTATACTGGCACAGCAAATTGCTAAAAAGTTAAAAACCATACCCAGGCATATCATAACCACACAGATTAAATTAAACATAAAGAAAAGATCTGAAAACAGCCAGAGAAAAATGACACTGTTTACTTTTTGGAGAACAAAGATTTGAATTATGTTGTATTTCTCACCAGAAACCAGAGACAGTGGAACCTTACTTCTAAAGTGCTTTAAAAAAATACTAATAATTATCAACCCAGAATCCTTAACCAGCAAATACATCCTTTAGGAATCAGAGTGAAATAAAGACATTTTCAGAAAAAGGAAGACTAAGATAATTCACTGCCAGTAGAACTGCTATAAAAGAAATGCTGAAGAAAGTTCATAGAGAAGTAAAATGGTATCAAAGGGAACACCAAAATGCCAAGAAAGAACAACAGAAATGGTAATATCTGAATAAACAGAATAGAGTATTTTTTCACCTTTTAAGTTT
>NC_081568.1:104903135-104956870 GCF_022355385.1 Mustela nigripes
CTGCTCTCCCAGCTTGCATGCTGTCTCTCTCTCTGTCTCTTTCTCAAATAAATAAGTAAATAAAATCTCTTTTAAAAATGGGCAAATGATTTGAATAAATATTTATCCAAAGAAAATAGTCAATAAGCACTTGAAAATATGCTCAACATTATTAATCACTAGGGAAATGCAAATCAAGACCAGAATGAGATACTACTTCATTATTCACTTAGATAGCTACAATTTTTTTTAAAAAATCAACAGATAATAACAATTATTCTTGAGGATATAGAGAAATTAGAACTTTTTTTTAAAGATTTTATTTATTCATTTGACAGATCACAAGCAGGCAGAGAGGCAGGCAGAGAGAGAGGGGGAAGCAGGCTCCCTGCTGAGCAGAGAGCCCAATGCGGGACTCAATCCCAGAACCCTGAGATCATGACCTGAGCCGAAGGCAGAGGCTTAACTCACTGAGCCACCCAGGTGCCCCCAGAAATTGGAACTCTTAATCCTTGCTGGAGAGAATGCAAAAACGGGAGATCTGCCTTTAAAAACTGTTCAGCGGGGTGATGCAGTCAGTTAAGCATCCGATTCTTGATTTCAGCTGAGGTCATGATCTCAGGGTCTTCAGATCAAGCCTTGTGTCAGTCCCCAAACTCAGCATGGAGTCAGCTTGAGATTCTCTCTCTCTCTCTCTGCCCCTCCCGCTCTCTCTCTCAAATAAATAAATAAAATAAAGTAAAATAAAATAAATAAAAACTGTTTGGCAATTCCTCAAAAAGTTAAACATATGGTTACCATATTAACCAGCAACTCTACTTCAAGAGAAATTCCTTCCACATACTTCCATATAGAATCTATGCAAGAATGCTTATAAGCAGTATTAGTTATTAGCAGTCAGAAAGCGGAAACAATGCAATTGTCCATTAATTGATGAATGGACAAATAAAGTGTGGTATATACAAAAATGGAATTTTACTTGGCTACAAAGAATAAAGTACTGATGCATGCTACAGTACTGAGGGACCTTGCCAAGACATGCCAAGTGAAAGAAGCCAGTCACAAAAGACTAACACTGTATGATTCCACTTAAGTGAAGTGTCCAGCAGAGGCAAATCTACAGAGACAAAGAGTAGATTTGTGGTTGCACAGCGTTGGGGAAGAAATGGAAAGTCACTGCCCTGGGGTGACGAAAATGTTAACTTGATTGTCGTGTGGTTACAAAAATTCTATGAATACACTGTCTTGGACACTTTAAATGGATAACGTTTTTATCATCAGGGAACTGCAAATCAAATAGAGGAGTCAACCAACTGTATATCTCAACGATTTAAACACACACACACACACACACAAACACACACTGAAATCATTAGAATTTGGCGTTTTCTGAAACTCTAGAAATCTTTTTGACTCGGCTGGAGAACCTCCAGAGAACACTGGAAGCCTGACTGGAGACAAACTGAAATAATTACAACCCAAGTGGGGAAAGACTCCAATATATTAAAATCTGAAGGGCTGCCATTTGCGTTATGTGTCATCCTAATTTTACGACTGACTGAAATGTATTAGAGTCACAGGGCGAGAAAATGTCAGGGCTCTGACTGAGACCTCCACTGAGGTCTTTTTCTAGTTTCAGCTTGGCTGCGGAAAGTAAAGAGTTGTGGGCAAAAAAAAAGGCAACGCGTGAGAGAATCCAGTTGCTACAAGTGTTTCGTGAGGGAGGAAGTGTTTCGTGAGGGAGGAAGAGGGAGACAGAAAACTTGCACGTTATCACTTTGGTACCCTTGTGAAGAAACACTCGTTTTTAGAGGAAATGATTCCATGTCATTTTAGGATGTTACTAAAATAAAAAAGAAAATATATTAAACTTTGGAAAATCGTACCCCACACCAGTGACTTCTTTCAATCTCCGAGCTTCATCCTCCGCCTTCCCTGGCGTAGAGCTCTTCAGAACTACCCGCTTTCTGACTCTCTCTCAGAGGAGCAACTCGCGCGACACTTGCTCGGCGCACGCCAACCTCGAGACTGCGCGCTGGAGAAACTCGAGCCTCAGCCTCTGCGCGTGCGCACCGCTTCTCTTTCCGCCTCCGCTTGGAAACCTCACCTAGGAGGTCCGTGGCCCGAGGGAGGCGGCTCCTTTGTGTGTCATTTGTTGAGTCGGGTTTCCAGGGTTTCCACGCCACCTGTGAAGGTCAACCGCGGTGGCCCACAGCTCCGCGCCTCTGCGGACTGCGGTTGGCCGTCGCCATGACAGCGACCGCTGGGGGCCCCGGTAAGCGCGGATCCCGCCTCTGTGGGTCCCGGAAGGGCTGCCCGCGATTGGCTCGCAGTCCGGCACTCTCTCTGGCCTCCGACCTATAGTTGGAGCGCTTTGCGAGACTCCTGCGGCAGCACCACGCCCTGTTGCTCTTGGGGGTCCGAGTCCTCACTGCGCGCTCTGTGGTCTGGCTTAGAATCTTGGTTCCTCGCGTGGGTGTTAAAGCCTATGATGCGGCCAAGAATAGCAAGACTATTGGGCCCTTTTATAAAAAGGAATTCTTTTTTAGGGTGGTTTTGGATTCATCGGATAATTGAGCTGGAAGTCACCGAGATTCTCCATATACCCCTTACCTGAATACGTGCAGAGCCTCTGCTTAATACCAGCATTTCCGATTCTTGTGACTCTACATGGACACATTATAATCGAAGTCCGTAGTTCACCTTTGGGTTCACTGTTGGTGGTGTCTGTTCTTTCGGTTTAGACAGGTGTTTAATGCTTTGTATCCCTCATGGTATCATACAAAATAATTCTACTGATCCCCAAATCCTCTGTGCTCCACTTATTCGCACCCACCTCCTATAACCACTAGTCGTTGTTTTGTCTTTTCTAGAATGTCATATAGTTGGAATCATACAGTATGTAGCCTTTTCAGATTGACCTCTTTCACTTACTAGTGTGCATTTAAGGTTCTTTTCACGACTTGAGAGCTCATTTCTTTTCAGCACTGGAGTAATATTCCTGGTGGTTGTCTGGATATACCAACGTCTATTGATCTATTCATCCACTGAAAGACATGTTGGTTGCTTCTAATTTTGGGCTGTTATGAATAAAGCCAATGTAAACATCCTCGTGCAGGTTTTTGTAACTTGAAAACTTAAGTTTTCAACTTCTCTGGGTAAATATCAAGGAGCACAACCGCTGGATTGTATGATAAGAATATGTTTAGTTTTGTAAGAAACTGCCTAACTTTTAAAGTAGCTGTACCATTTTGCATTCCCACCAACAGTGAATGAAAGTGCCTTTTGCTCCACTCTCACCAGCATTTGGTGTTGTCAGGGTTCCAGCTTTTGGATATTGTAGTAGGTGTGTTGTTGTACCTCATTGTTTTCTGTTTCTCTGAAGACATATTATGACATATTACGACTTTTTCAAATGCTTGGCGTTTCTTTATATATGATGATAAAGTGACCTTTTTTCTAATTTATTTTATTTTTTATAAACATATAATGTATTTTTATCCCCAGGGGTACAGGTCTGTGAATCGCCAGGTTTACATGCTTCACAGTACTCATACCCTCCCCAATGTCCATAACCCCACCACCCTCTCCCTTACCCCCTCCCCCTGCATCCCTGTTTGTTTTGTGAGATTAAGCGTCTCTTACGATTTGTAAAGTGACCTACTTTTAAAACCACATTGTTTCTTTTCTTACTGTTGAGATTTAAGTGTTCTTTGTCTATTTTGGATAACAGTCCAATATCAGATATGTTCTTTTGCAAGTATTTTCTGCCAGTCTGTGACTTGTTTTCTCATTTCTTGATACTATCTTTTGTAGAGCAAAAGTTTTTTTCATTTTAGTGAAATCCAGCTTACCTATTCTTTCTTTCATGGGTGATGCCTTTGGTGTTATATCTAAAGAGTCTTCACCATACCCAAGGTCATCTAGGTTTCCTCCTATATTATCTTAAAGGAGTTCTACAGTTTTGCATTTAATTTTTGTGAAGGATGTAAGGTCTGTTTCTAGATTCATTGTTTTCCAGGTGGATGTCCAGTTGTTCCCACATCATTGTTAGAAAGATTTTCTTTACTCCATTGTATTTCCTTTGTTCCTTTGCCAAAGATCAGGGCTTTATATTTACAGGGCATTTACTTCAGGGCTCTCTGTTCTATTCCATTGCTCTTTCTGGGGTTTTTGTTGTTGTTGTTGTTGTTTTTCACCAGTATTGCCTGGCCTTGATTACTGTAGCTTTATAGTAAGTCTTGATGTTGGATAGTGTCACCTCTTTGTTATTCTCCCTCAGGATTGTGTTGGCTACTTTGGTTTTTATGCCCTCTGTATAAACTTTAGAGTCAGTTTGTCAATATCTGTAAAATAACTTAGTGGGTTTTTATTATGATTGCTCAATCTGTAGATCAAGTTGGAAGAACTGATGTCATGACAGTATTGAGTCTTTCTGTCCATGAACATGGAATATCTCCATTTAGTTCTTTTATTTCGTTATTAGAGTTTTGTGGTTTTCCTTTTATAGATCTTGTACATATTTTGTTAGAGTTATACCTAAGTATTTTTGGGTTTTGGGTGCTAATATAAATGGTATTGCATTTTTCATTTCAAATTCCACTTGTTTTTTGCTGATAAGCAGAAAAACAGTTGACTTTAAAAAAAAATACCAACCCTGTATCCTTCAAGCTTGCAAAAATCACTTACTAATTCTGGGAGTTTTTGTGTTGATTCCTTCAGATTCTTTGCATATAAAATCATGTCTGTGAACAAAGACTGTTTTATATTTTCTTCCCCAATTTATATACTTTTTATTTACTTTTATTGTCTTAGTGCATAGCTAATATTTCTAGTATGATGTTGCAAAGGAGTGGTGGGGGATAGAAATGTTGCATCTTAAGGTCCTGGTTGAAAGTGACATTTACCTGATCTATAATTTCAGTAGATTGAATTGGAGAGTAGTTTTGGTTAGTCTGATTTCTCCTGGAATTGGGCAAGAGTGAGAAGTGAAGATGAAGAGATGTGGCCAAGCATTATTCCAGCTTTTTGTTATACAACTTCCAGAAGCTGGTAACTAGTGTGTCCCTGTCACTTGACCCCAAAGTGGGGAGTCTGCTTCTCCCTCTCCTACTCCCCCTGCTGTATTCTCTCTCTCTCTGTGTCAAATAAATAAATAAAATATTTTTTTAAAGGAATGTATAGAAAAAGAAAAATTTAAACCAGGCAGCTCTACTCCAGAAGGTTACAGTATCTTTGTTATTTTTTTAAGATTTATTTATTTATTTGAGAGAGATTGAGGGGTGGGAGGGAGAGGGAGAGAATCTTAAGCAGACTCCCTGCTGAGCAACACTAGATTCCCAGGCCCCTGAGAGCATGACCTGAGCTGAAATCGAGAGTGAGATGTTTAACTGACTGAGCCACTCAGAGGCCCTAACCGATCAAGCCCCACAGGGGCGCCCAGAAGCTTACAGTATTTTTTACATAATCCTAAGTAGTCACATTAGGCAGCTTTGGTGACATATTCTTTTTTCAGCTTAAATTTTTTCCTGATTGTAAATATAATACATGCTCATTATAGAAAATCTGTAGAATATGTTGAAGTAGGAAAAAATGTCCACACAATGCCAATAGTAACTTTTTGATATATTTTCTAATGTGACTGGTAAAATAAAATGGAATAACTTATGTCAAGGGCTTATAAAATGGGGCCATAAGGCAAGGAGGTGCTTATGCACCTTCTCATCAGGTAGAACCTTGAACTTTTAGAACTGGGCTAAACTGCAAATATTCCAAGGACTCTGCAGGAGTACCTGCAACTTACTACAGTAACAGACTTTTTCTTATTGATAGACTTAGCAACTAACTCTGTTTAGCTAAGATTAATTTTCTGCCCTCAACACCAGTTAAAATTTTTTGTAAAACAATATATAGAAGCATTCTTTGTCTTAAAAAACCCCTTTGAATTTTTTAAAAACTCCCTAAATTGCAATTCTCAGACCTCAGCTAAATGCTTTTATTTCAGTTCTGCCTCCTCTTTTTGTTGACACTAACAATCCTGAATTTTTTTTTTTTAAGATTTTATTTATTTATCAGAGAGAGAGAGGGAGCAAGCACAGGCAGACAGAATGGCAGGCAGAGGCAGAGGGAGAAGCAGGCTCCCTGCTGAGCAAGGAGCCCGATGTGGGACTTGATCCCAGGATGCTGGGATCATGACCTGAGCCGAAGGCAGCTGCTTAACCAACTGAGCCACCCAGGCGTCCCAACAATCCTGAATTTTAAGAACATAGTCTACATGCATGCCACCGTATACTATGTATCTCTTTTTTTGTTTTCTCCTACTTTTTAAAAAATAAACAGACTACATTTTTTTTAGAGCATTAGTTTTTGTTACTGAAACAACACACATTTATTATGTGTGTCCTTCTGTAGGTCAGAAGTCTAAAATGGTCTCACTGACCTAAAATCAAAGTGGCAGCATGACTGCATTCCTTCTGGAGGCTCTAGGAGAATCTGTGTTTTAGCCTTCACCCTCCTCTAGAGACTGCTTGAGTTCCTTGGCTTTTGGTCTCTTCCCCCATTTCAGAGCCAACAATGGCTAGTGAAGTTTTTTGGTTTTTTTGTTTTTTGTTCTTTTTTCATTGTATCACTCTGACACCACTCTCCCGCCTCTCTCTTTCACTTGGGAGAGGGAGAAGCAGGCTTCCTGCCAAGCGGGGATGCAGGGCTTGATCCCAAGACCCTGAGATCATGACCTGAGCCAAAAGAAGATTCTTAACCAGCTGCATCACCCAGGCATCCCATCTCAAAAACTTTTAAAACAACTATATCAGTCACATATTTTATCATGAAGATATACTATGTTTTAATTGTTTTTCCATTGTATGACATTTCTGTTTTAGCCTATAATTAATGTGCCTTCTAAAAATGCCTAACTCAAGTATTAAAAAAATTGCTATGTATTTTCATCTGAGTCTGAATAGTCTGTGACTGTTGGATATGCTAAATAGAACCATGTAATTTTGGATTATAGTGGATGCTATAGCTAACTCTCACCTTTGTTCTATAGCTCAGTATACAGAGTGGTTGCTATATTCCATGCATATTAAGAAGTTCTCTTATGTCCCTCCATTCTGTAATCAAAATTTGCCTTTTCCTTGATGTCTTAATTGGCAGTTTCTGCTGGCCATTTGTAGGTTTTTAACAGTTTATTAGGCAGAGTTAATAAAAAATTAACAGAAGACATAATCTCATGTATAAGGAATTTGCAGCCAATTGGTAGGCACTAAAATGTTTAAGTGAATAAACAAGAATTGGGTACATAACTATTTTTCTCATTGTTATATTGGGATATGACATAGAATGGAGTAGACTTGGATTCAAGTAATATTTTAGTCTTAACTCACATATTTTAAGGCTTAATTAATAGAAAATATGGGGAGCCAAAAAGTAGTTGATAGGGAGTTATGTGTATTTTTACATGCTAGATAAACCTATAATTACTAATTCAGAAGCTTAGTCACTCATATAAATATTATTGAGATTCATAATCTGAAGGTGAATATACTTAACATGTGTTGTTTAAGATTCTAAATTGTTATATGAATATAGAATGGGGCCTCAGGTGAAGAAAACAATTAAGTTGCACAAAATTTAAGAAGTTTTAATATAGCTTTTAATATGACTTCACATTCATTTTACTTATTTATAGTCCAAGGTTGGAAACAGTATCATGTGAAAATTCTTGCTTTAGAATAACTGCTTCTTGGGGCGCCTGGGTGGCTCAGTGGGTTAAAGCCTCTGCCTTCGGCTCAGGTCATAATCTCAGAGTCCTGGGATCGAGCCCCGCATCAGACTCTCTGCTCAGCAGGGAGCCTACTTCCCCCTCTCACTCACTGCCTGCCTCTCTGACTACTTGTAATCTCTGTCAAATAAATGAAAAAAAAAATCTTTAAAAATAACTGCTTCTTACCATTTGTTTTTCTTCCTCCCTTCTTCCTCATGCTTCTGAGTTTCAAATAGACTATCCTGTATGCTTACTAATTATTACTTATATATAGCTAGTTTATATATATAATATACACCTGCCACATCCTGTTTGTTCTCAATTTTTGAAATCTTGTATAATTTCCAGTTTAATTACTTTTTATTCTCCACAAAAATATACTCTGCCCAATATTATTAAAAAATGTTTGCCCCATGAAAAACAATCCATTCATTTTGATTTAAATGTTGTTTTAGGATCTTGGAGTGAAAATGTACTAGAATATTTTCTGAGAAATAACCTGATCACAACAGAAGATGGCGCTGAGATCGTCTGGTATCATGCAGCTAACCATAAGGCACAACTGAATGAGGCACTGAAAAGTAAGTCAATACAGTTTCTTGTATTTATACTGGATAATAGATTGATTCAGGTCTTTTTGTGATATGTAGGCATATTTTTGGGTATCAAAGACTTAGATGATCAAAGTGAAAATTGTAGGCTGACATAAGTACTTTTATAAAAGATCTCATTTTGTTTGCAAAATGAACAAATTTGCATAATGGAAGAATTTTCTTATTTTCCAGAAGTGATTTACTTTTTCTGTGTCTACTTGAAACTCTCAATATATTATTACACTTGCTTATACATTGTAGTTATTTGAGCAAATTTTTAATATCAGTGTTGTATATCTTACATATTTTTGTGTCCTTCATAGTGTACTAAGGAGAAGTTCAACAAGTATGTTAATGGATGGATGAAGTCATTATGTACTAATTTATAATTAATTGCCTTGGACTAGAAACCAGGACTTTGGTTTACTAACTTAATCTATTTAAGAAAATATATATATATATATATATATATATATATATATCTCACATGTATGTATTTATCTGTCTATATCTATATCTATCTTTTATCTATTTATCTATATATCTATATAGGATATATAGTTATATATATGCCTTCATTATAGATGAACACTATAGCAGTTTTTTTAGCTACTTCCTATGAACTACCCATGTTGGCTGCAGCAGCACAGGAGACTGAAAGCATATCACCCAAGAGGTCTAGGGCATAGCTCAAAGTGACCTGGTACAAGGAAAATGCCACAGTCCCAAGTTTTATTATAAAAATTAATGCATCTTTTGCATCCTACTCAATTATGTATCTGGATAATGTATCTGAATATATATTTCTTTTACTATAAATATATTTTTTAAATGTTATTCTTTCTCCTCAAAAGGAGGAATCCCTGATACCTAAAACAGTGCTTAGCACATAATAACTACACAGTGATTGTGTAATAAATGAATTTTAGCAAAAGCAACACTGAAGAAAAAGTTGTTTAGTGGATGCCAGGAGCTGGTGTGAGTAGAGAATAGGGAGTGAATGCTAATGGATACAGGGTTTCTTTTTGGGATAATGAAATTTTTCTGGCATTAGGTACTGGTGGTGGTTGCACAGCCTTTTGAATATCCTAGAAAACCACTGAATTGGGGCACCTGGGAGGCTCAGTTGGTTAAGTGTCTACCTTTGGCTCAGGTCATGATCCCAAGGTCCTAGATGGAGCCAACATCAGGCTCCCTGCTCAGCGGGGATCCTGCTTCTCCCTCTTCCTCTGCCTGCTGCTTCTCCTGCTTATGCTCTGTGTGTGTGTGTGTGTGTGTGTGTGTGTGAAATAAATAAATTTTTTAAAATCTAAAAAATAAAAAATTATTGAATATATACTTTAAAAGTGGAATTTTATGGTCTGTGAATTATATGTCAATTTTTAAAAGATTTTATTCATTCATTTGAAAGAGAGAGAGGGAGAAAGAGAGCATGAGCAAGGGAAAGGGTCAGAGGGAGAAGCAGACTCTCTGCTAAGTAGGGAGCCCTCGGGATTGGATCCCAGAACCCCAGGATCATGATCCCAGCCAAAAGCAGATGCCTAACCAACTAAGCCACCCAGGCACCCCTATGTTAATTTTTAAAAATGGAAAAAAGGAAGAAATAAAGTACTACTTACAGACATAATGGTTGTATATATAGAAAATCAAAAAATCTCACAGATAAATGATTGAAATTCATGGGTAAATTTAGAAAAATCTCAGGATACAAAGTCAAAACAAAATAAATTTTATTTCTATGTAATAGCAGCTAAAAATTTGGAAAAATTTGTTAAAAATTTATAATTCATAATAGTATATGCTGAAATCTTATACTAAAAATATAGTATTTTTTATTATACTTTACTAAAAATAGTATAGAGATCAATAGATCAATATATTGATCCAGGAAGTTTTCATAGGTTACTTAGTCTTCAGATAATGTCCTTTTTACATTCTGTTAGGCAAAACCAGAGCCCCATATTTTATAGTTTGGAAATGCTCTTCACAAATCCCTTTTCTCAGCCGTGGTTAGTTTTGTGATTTCTTTTTAGGCTAAAGGAAAAGAGAGAGGATACTAGAGATATGAAGGCTATATTTCAGTGGTTCATCTCATTTCTCCCAGAATATGTAAACATAGTATAACTATTATTAATACATCTGTTTCAGTTTGGTTAAAATGGGAAACTGGATTTTCAACAATGTCTATGATTTTAAAAAGAGTACAGGAGAAACAATGTAAAAGTACCACTTGGTATTTATTGCACTGTCAACATATGTAGAGCTCAGAATAGTCAAAGTTGTTACAGAAGTTATTACATATAATGTAATTTTATTTTATGGTTTTAGCATTTAAATTTATTTATTTTTTAACATTTAGATTTTAAATACATTCATATTTAAAAATGTCCTGGTAAGAAACAAAACATTGAGTCTTTTTGAGAATAAAATATGTATTTAAAAAAACTTTTGTAATATCTTCAGGAAAAGTGTTACTATAAGCAATAAATATCTATAATTTCTAATGTGAGGAGTGAGAAGATAAAAGTACTATTTTATTCTCAGAAACTTCAATGAACACATATTAATCCTTTCTTTTGTATACTCACTTTGCTATGTACTGGAAAGAAATTAATATTTTAACATCAGCTTGAGAGCTGTAGATCTACAGAAAGGCATTTAACTCCTTGTCTGTTTGCTCATCTTTGAAACAAACAAACTTGTGAAGGCCTAGTACAGTACCTGGTACTTAGTAGTTATTCAGTAAATGTTAGTTTTTATCTTCCTCAAAAGACTACTGGACCTGACATCTTCTTCAGTCCCTGTTTTATTAGCATTAACTTAAGTTCTTTTATTTGGACAGGTACTGCTCACATGATAGAGGCTGATGTCCTCCTTCCGAGTGATGGGTCAGAATATAGCCAACCAATCATGGCCCATCCTCCTGAAACAAATAGTGATAATACTTTACAGGAATGGCTGACTGCAGTTATAAAAAGCAATAAAGGCATCAAGCTGGATTTCAAGAGGTATTTGTATAAACATTTTCAGTCTTTTAGTTGCTGTAGAGTAACAATGCAAATAAAAGATTAATAGCTTCATATATCTGTAGTTGACTAAGTTTATACTTCAAACTGAAAATGGAATTACAAACTAGTATGTTTCAAGAAGGGACCTAAGACCTATTGAGTTGTTCACTTAAATTGTTTCTTAGGAACCCTTTGAAGCTAAAATTAAGTTCATTTTTATAAAGGAATTTATCACAAATGACCATTGTGATAATAGAATGGTAAAATTTAAAATGCTACTTTCACTAAAAGTAGTCCGAAGGGAACCTGGGTGGCTCAGTCAGTTAAGCATCACACTCTTGATTTTAGCTCAGATCATGATCTCAGGGTTGTGAGATCACGTCCCGCATTGCACTAAGTGCTGAGCATGGAGCCTGCATAGGGATTCTCTCTCCCTACCTCCCAACCCTGCCCCCACAACTTACCCTCTTTAAAAAAAAAAAAAAAAAAAAAGTCTGAGAAAGAGGTGGTAGTAGTTTGGGTAGTTAATGCATATCCTACCTGATTTACATTGTATTTGTATATGGGAAGTTATCTAGAAGTCTTTCAATAATCCAGGATTTCCTTATAAATTATATTTTGGAAGCATTGACAGTGAAGAGCAAGATTAAGTGTTATTTCCTTTTCTGTGGCTGTTGTGGAAAATTATACTTTTGGGGTATTTTAGCAGTATAAAAATTATAGGTAAAGCCAGGAATATACTGTGCTACTACAAAAGCTCACCATAAGCCCCATAAAGGGGACTGCTATGAAAGTTTAGGATTTAGGGGACCTGGGTGTCTCAGTGGTTTAAGCATCTGCCTTCGGTTCAGGTCATGATCCCAGTGTGTGGGGATCAAGCCCTGCATCAGGCTCCCCTGCTCAGCGCTCAGTCTGCTTCTCCCTCTCACTTTGCCTCTCCCTCCGCACCCCTCCCCCACCACTTGTACTCTAGCTCCCTGCCTCTGTCAAATAAATAAAATCTAAAAAAAAAAAAAAAAATCTAGGACTTGTGGTAAAACCTGCCTTATTTATGAACAGTACTTTTAAATGGAATTTTCTCAAGAAATTAATAAAGATTTGGAAATCTTACTTATAGAATTATTAACGTGACTCTGCTTGTTGTAGGACTAAATATGCCAGTAAATCTCACTATACTCTTGGTGAATGATAGAGCTAATTTTTTTAAAGATTTTTATTTATTTATTTATTTATTTATTTATTTATTTATTTATTTATTTGAGAGAATAAGCAAGAGAGAGCATAAGCTGGGGGGAGAGATAGAGGGAGAAGCATACTCTCCCCTCTGAGCAGGGAGCTCCCAAGCATGGCTTAATGTTGGGATCCTGGGATCGTGACCTGAGCCCAAGGCAGGTGCTTAGCTGACTGAGCCAACCAGGCCCCGGGAGAGAGCTATTTTAAGATCTTAAAGCTCTTAGAGTGGTGAATGGCCCAACTCTGTTTTATTGACAAAGAGACTTAATCCTAGAGAAGTTAAACAATTGACTCAAGAACAAGAGCTGAATTTGACAGCTGAGCTAGGACAAGAGCCCAGGTTTCCTGGAGCTGGTTCAGTTTTCTCGATACCATGAAATAAAGCATTTGATCTTTAATGTTTTGTGACTCAGAGTTTTAGCTCTCCTTGCCTTTTCATGTATATGTTTACTATTGCCCATTGAATTGTTCTCTCTAATACATTCTGTGGCTCCTCACTAGTCAGATCAGCTCATTCATTCCTAACGGCTACCACACACACATATGCTGAGCCACTAAGAAATGAGTTTTGCAGATGTTTTGGTCAGAACATATTTGAAGGAAATGAATTTACCTAACAGTTCTATGGACATGTATACTGTGTCTGACACTTTTCTAAGAGCACTGAATGTGTTGATTCATTTGATCCTCATAGCAATCCTAGGAGGTAGCTTATTGCTATCATCCTCATTTCCAGATGAGGAAAGAGGCAGAGAGGAGTCAGTAGACTGCTTATTGTCGCAGAGGTGGCAGGAAATCTGCCAGCCTGGCTGGAGAGTTCACACTGTGAAGGAAGACACTGTGCTACCTCTGTAAAAGGAGTTGATGGATCTATTAGTCAAACTTTACTGGTTCTTATTTTATAGCTCTAAGTTATTTTGTTTGGTATACAAATAATAATTAAGTACTAAAATTTATCTGAAACATGATGTTATTCTTTGAAGTATACCTCATATGTTGCTGTTGGGCAAAGTGTATCCTCAGCCTTTGACTCCAAAAATGTTATGGCTTTTCCTCGACATTTACTCTTCAAGAAGGATTTTACCATTGTTTTGTCAGCTTTCTGTTCTAGAAAAATAAAAATTACAACACAAAAGGTTTTATTTTCTTCAGTAATGTTTTAGGTTTTTCTTAATATAATTGGTTTTGTTTTTCTTAAGTTACTGATAAGGGCAAGTAACATTAGCATAGTCTATAGTCAGCAATAATTAAAATATTTACATATAGAATATATATATTAAATCCTTTTTCATTATGTTCTATGTCATAACTCCTTAGGTTTAACTGCACAGTGCTTTGCCATTGTAGACCCTTCATGTATGCAGGTGGGATTTCAATTTTGGGGAGAATATGCTGTCTGCTGATGTTATCCAGTAGTAAGCCATTATTGAATGCCCTATATCACCTTACTAAATTGAGAAAGCCTAAGAATCTCCTCCCTGAATGTAAGCTGGAAATGAGTTTTAATCCAACCTTCGCAGACACCAGATTTCTTAAGAAATCAGAATTCTTGCTGGAAAAACAGATGTTGGTGGCAGATATGTATGAATTAATTCAGGTTTTCTTCCTGTTCCACCCATGAAGAGCAGAACGCCACAGGAACTTGGCTGCTGCTATAGGACTTGCAGATAAGCAAGCTTTGGGGTCACAGGTACAAGTTGCTTGCTACCAAAAATGGGGGTGCCTAATCTCAGAATTGTATTTTAACATGGCACTGATATTAACCAGGGCAGAAAGCATTTGAGACAGAGAAATGATAGCATCTGCAGTCAAATGCTCTACCACTGAGCTATACCCCCATAGAAATGATAGCATCTGAATTAAAGTCTGCAAGGTCCAGCATTAGAGTTTAGTAATCCACTAACATTTAGGGCCTCCACTTCAGAGCTAGAAGAATGAACAAAAAGAAATTCATGGGGCACCTGGGTGGCTCAGTTGGTTAAGTGTCTGCCTTTGGCTCAGGTCATGATCCCAGGGTCCTGGGATTGAGCCCCACATCAGGCTCCCTGCTGGGCAGGAAGCCTGCTTCTCCCTCTCCCTTTGCCCGCTGCTCTGTCTACTTGTGCTCTCTCTCTATCTCTCTAATAAATAAATTAAATAAATAAAATGTATTTTTTTATAAACATATATTTTTATCCCCAGGGGTCTGTGAATCACCAGGTTTTACACACTTCACAGCACTCACCATAGCACATACCCTCCCCAATGTCCATAACCCCACCCCCCTTCTCCCAACACCCCTCCCCCCAGCAACCCTCAGTTTGTTTTGTGAGATTAAGAGTCACGTATGGTTTGGTTCCCTCCCAATCCCATCTTGTTTCATTGATTCTTCTCCTACCCACTTAAGCCCCCATGTTGCATCACCACTTCCTCATATCAGGGAGATCATATGATAGTTGTCTTTCTCCCCTTGACTTATTTCGCTAAGCATGATACGCTCTAGTTCCATCCATGTTGTCACAAATGGCAAGATTTCATTTCTTTTGATGGCTGCATAGTATTCCATTGTGTATATATACCACATCTTCTTTATCCATTCATCTGTTGATGGACATCTAGGTTCTTTCCATAGTTTGGCTATTGTGGACATTGCTGCTATAAACATTCGGGTGCACGTGCCCCTTCGGATCACTACATTTGTATCTTTAGGGTAAATACCCAGTAGTGCAATTGCTGGGTCATAGGGCAGTTCTATTTTCAACATTTTGAGGAACCTCTATGCTGTTTTCCAGAATGGTTGCACCAGTTTACATTCCCACCAACAGTGTAGGAGGGTTCCCCTTTCTCCGCATCCTCACCAGCATCTGTCATTTCCTGACTTGTTGATTTTAGCCATTCTGACTGGTGTGAGGTGATATCTCATTGTGGTTTTGATTTGTATTTCCCTGATGCCGAGTGATATGGAGCACTTTTTCATGTGTCTGTTGGCCATCTGGATGTCTTTGCAGAAATGTCTGTTCATGTCCTCCGCCCATTTCTTGATTGGATTATTTGTTCTTTGGGTGTTGAGTTTGCTAAGTTCTTTTTTTTTTTTTTTTTAAAGATTTTATTTATTTATCAGAGAGAGAGAGCGAGAGCGAGCACAGGCAGACAGAATGGCAGGCAGAGGCAGAGGGAGAAGCAGGCTCCCTGCTGAGCAAGGAGCCCGATGTGGGACTCGATCCCAGGACGCTGGGATCATGACCTGAGCCGAAGGCAGCTGCTTAACCAACTGAGCCACCCAGGCGTCCCAAGTTTGCTAAGTTCTTTATACATTTTGGACACTAGTCCTTTATCTGATATGTCGTTTGCAAATATCTTCTCCCATTCTGTCAGTTTTCTTTTGATTTTGTTAACTGTTTCCTTTGCTGTGCAAAAGCTTTTGATCTTGATGAAATCCCAATAGTTCATTTTTGCCCTTGCTTCCCTTGCCTTTGGCGATGTTCCTAGGAAGATGTTGCTGCGGCTGTGGTCGAAGAGGTTGCTGCCTGTGTTCTCCTCACAGGAGGATTTTGATGGATTCCTTTCTCACATTGAGGTCCTTCATCCATTTTGAGTCTGTTTTTGTGTGTGGTGTAAGGAAATGGTCCAATTTCATTTTTCTGCATGTGGCTGTCCAGTTTTCCCAGCACCATTTATTGAAGAGGCTGTCTTTTTTCCATTGGACATTCTTTCCTGCTTTGTCGAAGATTAGTTGACCATGGAGTTGAGGGTCTGTTTCTGGGCTCTCTATTCTGTTCCATTGATCTATGTGTCTGTTTTTGTGCCAGTACCATGCTGTCTTGATGATGACAGCTTTGTAATAGAGCTTGAAGTCCGGAATTGTGATGCCACCAACTTTGGCTTTCTTTTTCAATATCCCTTTGGCTATTCGAGGTCTTTTCTGGTTTCATATACATTTTAGAATTATTTGTTCCATTTCTTTGAAAAAGATGGATGGTACTTTGATAGGAATTTCATTAAATGTGTAGATTGCTTTAGGTAGCATAGACATTTTCACAATATTTATTCTTCTAATCCAGGAGCATGGAACATTTTTCCATTTCTTTGTGTCTTCCTCAATTTCTTTCATGAGTACTTTATAGTTTTCTGAGTATAGATTCTGTGCCTCTTTGGTTAGGTTTATTCCTAGGTATCTTATGGTTTGGGATGCAATTGTAAATGGGATTGACTCCTTAATTTCTCTTTCTTCTGTCTTGTTGTTGGTGTAGAGAAATGCAACTGATTTCTGTGCATTGATTTTATATCCTGACACTTTACTGAATTCCTGTACAAGTTCTAGCAGTTTTGGAGTGGAGTCTTTTGGGTTTTCCACATATAGTATCATATTATCTGCGAAGAGTGATAATTTGACTTCTTCTTTGCCGATTTGGATGCCTTTAATTTCCTTTTGTTGTGTGATTGCTGAGGCTAGGACTTCTAGTACTATGTTGAATAGCAGTGGTGATAATGGACATCCCTGCCGTGTTCCTGACCTTAGCGGAAAAGCTTTCAGTTTTTCTCCATTGAGAATGATATTTGCAGTGGGTTTTTCATAGATGGCTTTGATGATATTGAGGTATGTGCCCTCTATCCCTACACTTCGAAGAGTTTTGATCAGGAAGGGATGCTGTACTTTGTCAAATGCTTTTTCAGCATCTATTGAGAGTATCATATGGTTCTTGTTCTTTCTTTTATTGATGTGTTGTATCACATTGACTGATTTGCGGATGTTGAACCAACCTTGCAGCCCTGGAATAAATCCCACTTGGTCGTGGTGAATAATCCTTTTAATGTACTGTTGAATCCTATTGGCTAGTATTTTGGTGAGAATTTTCTCATCTGTGTTCATCAAGGATATTGGTCTATAGCTCTCTTTTTTGATGGGATCCTTGTCTGGTTTGGGGATCAAGGTGATGCTGGCCTCATAAAATGAGTTTGGACGTTTTCCTTCCATTTCTATTTTTTGGAACAGTTTCAGGAGAATAGGAATTAGTTCTTCTTTAAATGTTTGGTAGAATTCCCCTGGGAAGCCGTCTGGCCCTGGGCTTTTGTTTGTTTGGAGATTTTTAATGACTCTTTCAATCTACTTACTGGTTATGGGTCTGTTCAGGCTTTCTATTTCTTCCTGGTTGAGTTGTGGTACTTTATATGTTTCTAGGAATGCATCCATTTCTTCCAGATTGTCAAATTTGTTGGCATAGAGTTGCTCATAGTATGTTCTTATAATAGTTTGTATTTCTTTGGTGTTAGTTGTGATCTCTCCTCTTTCATTCATGATTTTATTTATTTGGGTCCTTTCTCTTTTCTTTTTGATAAGTCGGGCCAGGGGTTTATCAATTTTATTAATTCTTTCAAAGAACCAGCTCCTAGTTTCGTTGATTTGTTCTATTGTTTTTTTGGTTTCTATTTCATTGATTTCTGCTCTGATCTTTATGATTTCTCTTCTCCTGCTGGGCTTAGGGTTTCTTTCTTGTTCTTTCTCCAGCTCCTTTAGGTGTAGGGTTAGGTTGTGTACCTGAGACCTTTCTTGTTTCTTGAGAAAGGCTTGTACCGCTATATATTTTCCTCTCAGGACTGCCTTTGTTGTGTCCCACAGATTTTGAACCGTTGTATTTTCATTATCATTTGTTTCCATGATTTTTTTCAATTCTTCTTTAATTTCCCGGTTGACCCATTCATTCTTTAGAAGGATACTGTTTAGTCTCCATGTATTTGGGTTCTTTCCAAACTTCCTTTTGTGGTTGAGTTCTAGCTTTAGAGCATTGTGGTCTGAAAATATGCAGGGAATGATCCCAATCTTTTGATACCGGTTGAGTCCTGATTTAGGACCGAGGATGTGATCTATTCTGGAGAATGTTCCATGTGCACTAGAGAAGAATGTGTATTCTGTTGCTTTGGGATGAAATATTCTGAATATATCTGTGATGTCCATCTGGTCCAGTGTGTCGTTTAAGGCCTTTATTTCCTTGCTGATCTTTTGCTTGGATGACCTGTCCATTTCAGTGAGGGGAGTGTTAAAGTCCCCTACTATTATTGTATTATTGTTGATGTGTTTCTTTGATTTTGTTATTAATTGGTTTATATAGTTGGCTGCTCCCACATTGGGGGCATAGATATTTAAAATTGTTAAATCTTCTTGTTGGACAGACCCTTTGAGTATGATATAGTGTCCTTCCTCATCTCTTATTATAGTCTTTGGCTTAAAATCTAATTGATCTGATATAAGGATTGCCACTCCTGCTTTCTTCTGATGTCCATTAGCATGGTAAATTCTTTTCCACCCCCTCACTTTAAATCTGGAGGTGTCTTCGGGCTTAAAATGAGTTTCTTGTAGGCAACATATAGATGGGTTTTCTTTCTTTCTTTTTTTTTTTTAAAGATTTTATTTATTTACTTGAGAGAGAGACAGTGAGAGAGAGCATGAACGAGGAGAAGGTCAGAGAGAGAAGCAGACTCCCCATGGAGCTGGGAGCCCGATGCGGGACTCAATCCCGGGACTCCAGGATCATGACCTGAGCCGAAGGCAGTCGTCCAACCAACTGAGCCACCCAGGCATCCCGGGTTTTCTTTCTTTATCCATTCTGATACCCTGTGTCTTTTGATTGGGGCATTTAGCCCATTAACATTCAGAGTAACTATTGAGAGATATGAATTTAGTGCCATTGTATTGCCTGTACGGTGCCTGTTACTGTATATTGTCTTTGTTCCTTTCTGATCTACCACTTGTAGCCTCTTTCTTTGCTTAGAGGAGCCCTTTCAATATCTCATGTAGAGCTGGTTTGGTGTTTGCAAATTCTTTCAGTTTTTGTTTGTCCTGGAAGCTTTTACTCTCTCCTTCTATTTTCAATGATAGCCTAGCCGGATATAGTATTCTTGGCTGCATGTTTTTCTCGTTTAGTGCTCTGAATATATCATGCCAGCTCTTTCTGGCCTGCCAGGTCTCTGTGGATAAGTCAGCTGCCAATCTAATATTTTTACCATTGTATGTTACAGACTTCTTTCCCGGGCTGCTTTCAGGATTTTCTCTGTCCCTAAGGCTTGTAAATTTTACTATTAGGTGACGGGGTGTGGGCCTATTCTTATTGATTTTGAGGGGCATTCTCTGAACCTCCTGAATTTTGATGCTCATTCTGTTTGTCATATTGAGGAAATTCTCCCCAATAATTCTCTCCAGTATACCTTCTGCTCGCCTCTCTCTTTCTTCTTCTTCTGGAATCCCAATTATTCTAATGTTGTTTCGTCTTATGGTGTCACTTATCTCTCGAATTCTCCCCTCGTGGTTCAGTAGCTGTTTGTCCCTCTTTTGCTCAGCTTCTATATTCTCTGTCATTTGGTCTTCTATATCGCTAATTCTTTCTTCTGCCTCATTTATCCTAGCAGTGAGAGCCTCCATTTTTTATTGCACCTCATTAATAGCTTTTTTTTAATTTCAACTTGGTTAGATCTTAGTTCTTTTATTTCTCCAGAAAGGGCTTTTATATCTCTGGAGAGGGTTTCTCTAATATCTTCCATGCCTTTTTCGAGCCCGGCTAGAACCTTGAGAATTGTCATTCTGAACTCTAGATCTGACATATTACCAATGTCTGTATTGATTAGGTCCCTAGCCTTCGGTACTGCCTCTTGTTCTTTTTTTTGTGGTGAATTTTTCCGCCTTGTCATTTTGTCCAGCTAAGAGTATATCAATGAGCAAGTAAAATACTAAAAGGGTGACAACAACCCCAGGAAAATATGCTTTAACCAAATCAGAAGAGATCCCAAATCGTGAGGGGGGAGAAAAGGGATAAAAAGAGGTTCAAAAAGAAAGAAAGAAAAAGAAAAAAAAAAGAATTAAAAAAAAAAGAAAATGAATAAAGAAAAGTATAAAAAAGAAAATATATATATTAGATAAACTAGTTTAAAAATGTTAAAAAAGAAAAGGGTAAAAGTTAAAAAAAAAATTAGCAGAAGAAGAGAAAAAAAATGAAAAAGAAAAAAATTATGTGAACTGCAAGATTAAAAAATCACAGGGATAAAGCCATGAGTTCTGTGCTTTGCTTTCTCCTCCTCTGGAATTCTGCTGCTCTCCTTGGTAGGTGAACTTGGTCTTGGCTGGATTTCTTGTTGATCTTCTCGGGGAGGGGCCTGTTGTAGTGATTCTCAAGTGTCTTTGCTACCCAGGCGGAATTGCACCACCCTTACCAGGGGCCAGGCTGAGTAATCCCCTCGGGTTTGCTTTCAGAAGCTTTTGTTCCCTGAGTGCTTTCCATAGAGTTCCGGAGGACGGGAATACAAATGGCGGCCTCCTGGTCTCCGGCCTGGAGGAGCCGAGAGCCCTGGGCTTCACTCTTCAGTGCGCCCTCAGAGAACAGCGCCCAGTAACTCCCGTCTGCCTGACCTCTGGCCGCGCTCCGAGCTCACCGAGCCTGTGACTGGTTCAAGGTAACACCGAGCTGTGAGCTTACTGCCGGCTCTGTCTCTGTAGTCGGCTTTCCCGTTCCAATACCCGCAAGCTCTGCAACACTCAGACACCCCCCATCCTTCTGTGACCCTGCAGGACCTGAGGCCACACTGACCCCGCGTGGGCTTCACCCCAGTTTAGCCTCTGGAGCGATGTCCCTCAGCGGAACAGACTTTTAAAAGTCCTGATTTTGTGCTCTGTTGCTCCGCCGCTTGCCGGGAGCCAGCCCCTCCCCCCGGGGTCAATCTTCCCATCACTTTGGTTTCACTTCTCCACCAGTCCTACCTTTCAGAAAGTGGTTGTTTTTCTCTTTCTAGAATTGCTGTTCTTCTTCTCTTCAATCTGCCGATGGATTTTCAGGTGTTTGCAATCTTTAGATAAGCTATCTAGCTGATCTCCTGCTAGCTGAAGTAGTCTCAGCCTGCTACTTCTCCACCATCTTGACCAATAAAATGTATTTTTAAAAAAGAAGTTCACTACACGGGAGCAGAGTGAAAGAGAGGCTGGAGGCTAGCTTCCTCTGGTTTTAATGAATAGTATCCTTTCTCACTAATAAATATGACCTAATAAATAGGGAAGTTATTACTTTTTCTCCTTATACTAGGAGGCCTGAAAGGAGTGAGTTGGAGAGTGTTGGAAGCATAGGCAGGTGGACTTGAATCCACTAAGAAAGATGGAAATGTGAGGAGAAGATACTGAATGTTCCCCTCTGACAGCCATCTCCCCAACTCTTAGCCTCCCACTGTAGTAGTCACTAAAACCTAATTTTCTCAGAAGCAAACTTAGGCTTTAAAGATTCAGAAGAGATTCAGAATTATAAGTAGTGTAGTAGTCCAGTAAAGTTCATATGTGTATTATTTAAAAAAGTAAAATTTATGGGGGTGCCTAGGTTGCTCAGTTGGTTAAGCTTCCAACTCTTCATTTCAGCTCAGGTCATGATCTCAGGGTCTTGGGATGGAGTCCTGCATTGGGCTCTGCTCTTAGCAAAGAGTCTACGTGAGGATTCTCTCTCTTCCTTTCCCTCTGCCCCTCACCCTGCTTGCTCTCTCTAAAGTAAATAAATATATCTTTAACAATAAGTAAAATTTGGGGCACCTGGTCGGCTCAGTGGGTTAAGCTGCTGCCTTCGGCTCAGGTCATGATCTTGGGGTCCTGGGATCGAGTCCCATGTCAGGCTCTCTGCTCAGCAGGGAGCCTGCTTCCCCCCCTCTCTCTGCCTGCCTCTCTGTCTACTTGTGATCTCTCTGTCAAATAAATAAATAAATAAATCTTTTTAAAAAATAAGTAAAATTTATGTAGGCTGATTAGAACCTTATTGTTTCAGAATCTATAGATGTCATAATAGATGTAGAAAAAAGAGTAAAACTGCTTTTTTATTTAAGTAGTAACTAAGAGGAGACCTGATAGCTCAGTTGGTTAAGTGTCTGCCTTTTAAATGGATGCATTCCTGGAAACCTATAAACTTCCAAGACTGAAACAGGAAGAAATTGACAACCTGAATAGATAAATATCTAGTAATGAGATTGAAGCAGTGATCAAAAACCTCCCCCAAAACAAGAGCCCAGGACCTGACGGATCCCCTGCGGAATACTACCAAACATTCAAAGAAGAAATAATACCTATTCTCCTGAAGCTGTTTCAAAAAATAGAAACAGAAGGAAAACTTCCAGAGTCTTTCTATGAAGCCAGCATTTTTTTTTAAAGATTTTATTTATTTATTTGACATAGAGAGATCACAAGTAGGCAGAGAGGCAGGCAGAGAGAGAGAGAGAGGGAAGCAGGCTCCCTGCCGAGCAGAGAGCCTGATGCGGGACTCGATCCCAGGACCCTGAGATCACGACCTGAGCCGAAGGCAGCGACTTAACCCACTGAGCCACCCAGGCGCCCTCTATGAAGCCAGCATTACCCTGATCCCCAAACCAGGCAAAGACCCCATCAGAAAGGAGAATTTCAGACCAATATCCCTGATGAATATGGATGCCAAGGTTCTCAAAAAGATCCTAGCTTATAGGATCCAACATTACATTCCACCATGACCAGGTGGGATTTATCCCTGGGATGCAAGGATGGTTCAACATTTGCAAATCAATAAATGTGATAGAACAAATCAATAAGAGAAGAGTGAAGAACCACATGGTCCTCTCAGTTGATGCAGAAAAAGCATTTGACAAAGTATAGCATCCATTCCTGATTAAAATTTCAAAGTATAGGGATCGAGGACCATTTCTCAACTTCATAAAATCTATTTATGAAAAACCCACAGCAAATATCATTCTCAATGGGGAAAAGCTGACAGCCTTCCCTTTGAGATCAGGAACACGACAAGGATGCCCACCCTTGCCACTGTTGTTCAACATCGTACTAAGAGTCCTAGCAACAGCAGTGAGAAAACAAAAAGAAATAAAAGGTATTCAAATTGACAAGAAGTCAAACTCTCTGTCTCCAAGATGACATAATACTTTATATGGAAAACCCATAGAACTCCACCCCCAAACTACTAGAACTCATACAGCAATTCAGTAATGTGGCAGGATTAAAAAATCAATGCTCAGAAATCAGTTGCTTTCTTATACACTAAAAATGAAAACCTAGAAAGGGAAATTAGAGAATAGATTGCATTTACTATAGCACCAAGAACCATAAGATACCTTGGAATAAACCTAACCAAAGAGGTAAAGGATCTGTATTGAGGAACTGCAGAACACTCATGAAAGAAATCGAAGAAGACACAAAAAGATGGAAAAGTATTCCATGCTCATGGATCAGAATAAACATTGTTGGGACGCCTGGGTGGCTCAGTTGGTTGGACGACTGCCTTTGGCTCAGGTCATGATCTCGGAGTCCTGGGATCGAGTCCCGCATCGGGCTCCCAGCTTCATGGGGAGTCTGCTTCTCCCTCTGACCTTCTCCTCACTCATGCTCTCTCTCTCACTGTCTCTCTCGCAAATAAATAAATAAAATCTTTAAAAAAAAAAAAAAAAAAAAAAACAAATAACAAATAAATAAAATCTAAAAAAAAAAAAGAATAAACATTGTTAAAATGTCTATACTGCCCAGAGCAATCTATACTTTCAGTGCCATCCTGATCAAAATTTCACTGGCATTTTTCAAAGTGCTGGAATAAACAATCCTAAATTTTGTATGGAACTAAAAGGACCCCGAATTGCTAAGGAAATGTTGAAAAAGAAAAATGAAACTGGGGACATCATGTTGCCTGATTTCGAGCTTTACTACAAAGCTGTGATCAGCATGACAGCATGGTGCTGGCTCAAAAACAGACACATAAACCAGTGGAACAGAACAGAGAGTCCAGATATGGACCTGCAACTCTGTGGTCAAATAATCTTCAACAAAGCAGGAGAAAATATCCAGTGGGAAAAAAAGACAGTCTATTCAATAAATGGTGCTGGGAAAATTGGACAGCTATGTATAGAAGAATGAAACTCGACTATTCTCTTACACCATACACAAAGATAAACTCAAATGGATAAAAGACCTTAATGTGAAGCAGGAATCTTTCAAAATCCTAGAGAAGAACATAGGCAGTAACCTCTTCATCATAGGCCACAGCAACTTCTTTCAAGACATGTCTCCAAAAGCAAAGGAAACAAAAGTAAAAATAAACTTCTGGATTTCATCAAGATAAAAAGCTTCTGCACAGCAAAGGAAAGAGTCAACAAAAGAGGCAACCCACAGAATGGGAGAAGATACTCACAAATGACACTACAGACAAGGTGATAGATCTTGGATATCTATAAAAAACTCCTCAAACTCAATACTCAAAAAACAGATAATCATATAAAAAAATTGGGAAGACATGAATAGACACTTCTCCAAAGAAGACATACAAATGGCCAACAGACACATGAAAAAAAATGTTCATCCTCATTAGCTATCAGGGAGATTCAAATCAGAACCACATTGAGACACAACCTTACACCAGTTAGAATGGCCAAAATTAACAAGACAGGAAACAACAAGTGTTGGAGAGGCTGTGGAGAAAGGGGAACCCTCTTACACTGTTGGTGGGAATGCAAGTTGGTGCAGCCACTTTGGAAAACAGTGTGGAGATTCCTTAAGAAATTAAAAATAGAGCTACTGTATGACCCTGCAATTGCACTACTGGATATTTACCCCCAAGATACAGATGTCTTGAAAAGAACAGCCATATGTACCCCAATGTTCATAGCAGCAGTGGCCACAATAGCCAAAATGTGGAAAGAGCCAAGATGCCCTTCAATAGACAAATGGATAAAGAAGATATGGGCCATATATACAATGGAATATTACACCTCCATCAGAAAAAATAAATACCCAGCTTTTGTATCAACATCGATGAGACTGGAGGAGATTATGCTGAGTGAAATAAGCCAAGAAGAGAAATTATCATATGGTTTCACTTACTTGTGGAGCATAAGGAATATCATGGAGGACATTAGGAGAAGGAAAGGAAAAGTGAATTGGGGGAAATCGGAGGGGGAGTTGAAACATGAGAGACTGTGGACTCTGAGAAGCAAACTGAGTGTTTTGGAAGGGAGAAGGTGGGGGATGGGTGAGCCTGGTGGTATTAAGGAGGGCACATATTGCATGGAGCACTGGGTGTGGTGCATAAACAATAAATCTTGGAACACTGAAAAAATAAAATGAGAAAAAAAAATTGTCTGCCTTCCACTCAGGTCATGATCCCAGGGCCCCTGCCCTGCTCAATAGAGAGTCTGCTTATCCCTCTCCCTCTGCCTGCCACTCCCCTTGCTTGTGCTCTCTCCCTCTCCCTGCCCAGTGAATAAATAAAATCTTTTAAAAAATAAATATAGTAACTAAAATATGGTTGTCTCTAGATTCCAGAAAAGATGTTTATGAAGTGAAAATGAAATTTATAAAAATTTTAAGAGGATGTTATAATTTTATACTTTGCAATCAGTTTTAGAAACATGTTTATGCATCCAAACTTAAAAGATTACATGAAAGAATTGAGGTTCTTTTCTCTGAGGTTATGAGCCCGTAGAGAGACAGTGCCTAGGTATACTGTAGGTATTTTCATAAATGTGAATTTAGGTTATGAGTATATCTAATTTTTAAGTCTTATGTATACATTCTCTGAAGACTGAGTATTTATGTCTTTTTTTTTTTAAGATTTTATTTATTTATTTGACAGAGAGAGATTACAAGTAGGCAGAGAGAGAGAGAGAGAGAGGGAAGCAGGCTCCCTGCCGAGCAGAGAGCCCGATGCGGGACTCGATCCCAGGACCCTGAGATCATGACCTGAGCCGAAGGCAGCGGCTTAACCCACTGAGCCACCCAGGCGCCCTTTATGTCTTTTCTTAAATTATTTTATACTGAGTGTTCCTAATACAGTTTTGAAACTTCAGTCTTTCTACAAATAGTGGCATTCTTCATGTGTTTTTAGAACCCTTAAGGTATCCTAATGAATAATAAGTATAAGTCAACAATTTGAGATATGGCATATGTTAACTTCTCCTCTGGTGTTAATGTGATCTTTGATTTTATTTAGTTCAGGCATTATCGTATTACAATTTTGTTAGGAAGTTGAAAACATTGAAACCACTAGTCTAAAAGACCTTTCTACTTTTACTTTAGGAATGTATCTCATTGACAACAACTATGTTTTTAGTCTGGCAGCTGTGGAACCATCCATGATGCTCCTGGAAAATGTGAAGAGGCATCTGAAACGTCCTGTGTGGATTAATGCTGATATTCTTCCTGGTCCAAATGGAAATAGCAGGGTAGTAGATGCAAAACCTTTTATAGACACGGTGACATCCTTCTTTCCAGATGTGACATTTTCTCTGGGTTGGACAACAGGATGGCATCCTGAGAAAGTCAATGAAGGTAATAATTTTAAAAATGTATTTCTTATCGGTCAAATTAAAATCTCAAAATACAAAAATAACATGTTTAAATACAAAATCAAACTCTTATTCCAAAATCTAAGAGCCTAATGGAGATAAAGCTCTGGCCCTAAGGCATCTGTATGCCTCTACTTTCTTTTCTTTCAGATAGACTGCATTTGTTGGTGACATTGTATCACCAAGCTTGGATGGGAAATTTGCATAGTCTAGATTAACCAAAATTGCCTCTACAAAATTTAAGCGAATCCTGAATTGGTCTCTTTGAACTTGCAAATCACTCTATACTCTTTTTTCTTTTGTTTTCTTTTCTTTTTTACCTTGGAGCAAACTTCCTACATCAGATGAACGATAAAGAACTACTCCAGTATGTGAGGCCAGAAGGAGGGGGAGTGTTGTTGAAGAGCCCAGCTTCTACTCCATGGACATTCAAAAGGGCTCCACAGTGTTTGCTGGTTTCATCTATTTGTCTGGACAGGGGAGTGGGAGGCCATGAGACTCTCCTCTAGGCTGGATCCCTTCTTCCCTTTTATCTGTTCACTTCAGGATGGACCTGAATCTCAGCTTTTTTCCCCCCAGTTGAAACTGATAATGCTGTTTGGGTTCATCTTTCTATTTTTTCATACATCCTTAGGCAGTGATTTACAGGTAAACAGCTCGAAAGCCATCAGATGCTCTGGCGCTCCTGTCCACATGGTAAAAATAAATGAAGAAGGTATTTAGAGCCTATGGAGATGTTAGTCTTTACCCTGTGTTCAGGGAATTCACCTTTTATTTATTTTCAGTTACTGGTTTTTTTTAAGCTTTTACATATTCATTTGACACAGAGAGAGAGAGCATAAGCAGTGGGGAGAGCCAGAGGGAGAAGCAGGATCCCCACTGAGCAGAGGGCTGACGTGGGGCTGGATTCCAGGACCCTGGGATCATGACTGAGCTGAAGGCAAAGGCCCAACCAACTGAGCTACTCCTGCAATTATTGTATTTAGATGTTAACTTTTTAGTCCAACATAAGATCAGAGTAACTGATCTAGTTACTGCTAGAGGCACTCCTGCAATTATTGTATTTAGATGTTAACTTTTTAGTCCAACATAAGATCAGAGTAACTGACCTAGTTACTGCTATCTGTCACTGCTATCTAGTGAGTAGTGACATTTAGGTTCTAACCCTCTGGACCAACAATTGATGTGATTGAGACAAAGAATAATATGCTTATCATAATTCTAATTTTTTAAGCATTTTAATTTTAATTAGCTTCATTAAAGAATATTGCTTGTAATTCAAAGTGTTCAAAGAAAGTAAATGAGAAATAGTTTATTAACTTCCTTACTGATTCTAAACTCCTTTTGTCACTGTTTAGTATAATTCTGGCTTAACCTTAGGTTTTAACTAATTAGACTATATCTGGATTTTGAAGTCATTTTGGTGTTGAATGTGTCCAGTCTGCTTGTCTCCCATCGGCCTCTTGTTATTACCAACATATGCTTTATACTTCCTTACTTTTTTATTTCTTATAAATAAATATTTATTTATTTTAGAGAGAGAGCAAAAGAGAGGGAGTGCTTTTGAGTGAGGGGTGGGGCAGAGGAAGAGGGAGAGAGAGAATCCCAAGCAGACTGCACAGTGAGCTGGAGCCAGATCTCATAACCCCGAGATTGTGACCCAAGCAGAAATCAAGAGTCAGATGCCCGACCGACTGAGCTACCCAGGCACCCCATGTTTCACAGATTTAGAAAAGAGTTTATAAATTTATAGTCATGCAAATGTAGCTTCTGTTAGCAATCCCTTTTACTAATTACAAAGATTTTCAGATTTTTAAGGAAAGCAGAACATTGCCCTTCTTTTATGAGGAATTTAGCTGCAAAACTAACATATTCACATAAGCTTTCTGTAAAACATTCCTTTATTTACCAGTACTTTTTATAGGCTGTTTTTGATAGAGGCTGTTATTTATTTATTTATTTATTTATTTATTCTGTTGGGGAGGGACAGAGGGACAGGGAGATAGGAGTCTCAAGCAGACTCCACACTGAGTGTAGAGCCCAACATGGGGCTCAGTCCTACAACCCTGAGATCACCACCTGAGCAGAAACTAAGAATTGGGCATTTTAGCCCCTGCATCGTGCAGGTGCTCCATAGAGGCTATTATTTTGAAAAAAAAAATTGTTTTTAAGAGACAGAGAGAGAAGATGGGGAGAGAGGCAGAAGGAAAGGGAGAGAAAGAATTATAAGCAGGCTCTACACCCAGTGCAGAGCCTGACAAGGGACTCAGTCTCACAGCCCTGAGATCATGACCTGAGCTGAAGTCCAGAGTTGGTCGCTCAACTGAATGAGCTACCCAGGTGCACCCCAAAATTTTCCCAAAGCTTTTATAAATAAACAAGTGTGTTTTCCACAATCTCTTAACATGATTTAAACCCATATATAAAAGTCATTTTGGGAATGCCTGGTGGCTTATTCAGTTAAGCATCCAACTCTTGATTTTGGCTCAGGTCATCATCTCAGTGACATGGGGTCGAGCCTCATATCAGGCTCCACGCTAAAAGCATGGTCTGCTTGGGATTCTCTCTCTCTCCCTCTAACCCTCCCCCACTTGCATACATGCTTGCTCCCTAAATAAAATTATTTTTAAAAAATGAAAGTCATTTTCTACTATTTCTGCTTTAGGTAAAATGTAAGTAGTTTGGACTAGCCAAAAAATAATCATGAAGATAATTGTTTCTTAAATGTCTACTTCCTAGCAGGCATCTTTCTGTTGGAAAAAAATACTTAAGTAACAAACACAATGGAAAATCTAAGTTTATGTATGTACCTTTTAAAAAAGATTATATTTATTTATTTGAGAGAGAGAGAAAGAGCAAGCATGAGCAGGGGGAGGGGCAGAGAGACAAGCAGACTCCCCACTGAGTACAAACCCCGACATGCTTGAGTCCAGGACCTCAGCTGAAGGCAGATGCCTAGCCAAATGAGCCACCCAGACACCCCCAGAAAATCTAAGTTTATAGAGAATATTAGTGAGGGAGATAAGGTCGCCAGGGTGGCTCAGTTGGTTGGGCCTCTGTCTTTAGCTCAGATCATGATCCCAGTGTCCTGGGATCGAGCCCTTCATCCAACTCCCTGCTCAGCAGGGAGTCAGCTTCCCCGTCCTGCTGCTCTTGTGCTCTCACTCACTCTCTCCCTTTCAAAGAAATAAAATCTTTAAAAAGAAAATGAGGCAGATATACCTAAGGTAAGAGCCTTAGAATCTTTAAGATAAATATAGTATAAAAGTTCGAGGTTTTTGTCCTTGAGAGATTAGTAAACCTTTTTAATATTTTAATGTTTTATTAAATTTGCTCTTAAGTCACTTGTGGCATGATTGTAGACTTGATTTTTTGTCTCTATTTTCCATTCAAAATATTTTCATGTAATAAGTGGTAATTTAATTCACTCTGAATCCGAATAGAGCTTTTTATAAAATACCTATGAATTACCTACTCATATGTAATTTAATTTAGTTTTTTATTTAACTGACTTTTAGGATTTCAGTTATAAAAATTGAATTTCTTTCTTTCATTTCAGGTTACAGTTGGACAATGGTAAAAGAAATGGAGTATATATGTAAGGAGCTAAATCAGCCTGTAACATTTCCTGTCAGAGCAGCTTTAGTCAGGCAGTCTTGTTCTCAGTTACTTTGGCTGTTAAAGAAATCAAACAGGTATGTGTAAGTTTAACAAAATAGCATATGCGTGTGAGATGTGTGAGAAAGAGACAGAGGATGAAAACTGATTATGGAAAGACAGTGCGTGGGGATGCCAGGGTGGCTCAGTAGGTTAAGCGTCTGCCTTTGGCTCACGTCGTGTTCCCAGAGTTGTGGAATCGAGCCCCACATTAGGCTTCCCTCTGCCTCTGCTCCTTCCCCAACTCATACATGCACACTCTCTCTCTTAAAAATAAATGAATAAAATCATAAAAAAAGACAGTGTGTGTGAGAAAAAGATGGAGACAGAGAATGAACACTGATTGTGTAAGTGAACAGATCCCCTCACTTGAAAGAAGCTCCTGATTAATCTTCACTTACATAACATCATGTCTTTCACCTCCATTCCTCACAAAAGTTTCTGAACACAGGAGGTGCCCAGTAAATGTCCTTTTTCTATTATGTTATACACTCTCAAAAAGTTTTAAGTCGATAAAATAGTTTCTCTTTGAATTCTCTTAATTTCAGAAGTTCTTTCCATATAAAAATTTTATTATTTTAATATATAATAAAAATTAGTTGATCCACCTATTAAATATCAAAAGAGATTATAAATGTACAGATATTGAAACAATTTTGATACTGTCTTTTTAATATACTAGTCAGTAGAACAAAGAAAATCCAGAAATAAACCCAAATCTATCATGGAAATTAGTTTAGGGAAAACTAGCATTTCAAATCATTGGTGCAAAAGTTCAGTATGGTATGTGAGAATAGGCCAACTGTGCAGAAAAAAACAAAACAAAACTGGCACCTTTCATTCATCTTTCTTCCAAAATGAATTCCAGGTGAATTAAAGACTTGAAAATCAAGCATTAAATACACAAAGAAAAAATATATTATCTGTAGTTTCAGAGTGGAGAAGACCTTTCTTAGTACGGCACAAAATTTAGAAGCTTTTGTCGCTGCAAAGTTACCAGAGAAAGAGGTCTAATATTAAAAAAAAAAAATTTTTTTTTCTTGAGCTCAAATTAAGATAGCTACCTCAGAAATGCAGGGAAAAAAGTGTTCCAGAGAATGAATGGGTTTATAGGATTATATACTATTTTAATCTTCTAAAATAAATAAAATAATACATTTAATAATATATTTATAATAAAAATTTATATTTTATAATAATATAATAAATTTATATATTATGTATGATATAATACTGCTACTATACTATACTATAATATAATAAATAATACCCGTTATGTAGGTAAGTTTTGTTAAGAGCAATTTCTGTTAATAGCTCTCTTCCTGGTACAAGTTGGCTGTTGAGGAGGAGGTAAAGAGATTTTCCTGTATCTGCTGGGGTTTTGTTTGTTTTTTAACTCAAAACAATGTGCCATCTTGGGGTGGCCTGCTCTTGGCTCCCATATTTCTATGTCTTTATTTTCTTATTTTCTTTATTTGAGCTTTCCATCTTGTTTCTTGATTAAACTAGATGCACAATAAACTAGAGAAGGCAATATCCTAAGGAAAGCAAGAGCATCAAGATAGGAGTCTTCTGGGTCCTTGACATGTGGAGGCACAAAATCAGCCCTGAATTATTTGTGCTTTCCCAGCTATGTGAGAAATAGAGCTAGGCTTATTTAAGCTATTTTTAATTTAGGTTTCTATTATAACAGCCGAACTATATTCTCATACAATACATGAGCTCATACAAATACCTATATATGAAGCCCTTAAGAAAATCTACAAAGTAAAATAAGATGTTTTCTGATTACAATACAGTAAACCCCGAAACTATAATTAAACCCAAAATAAAAAAATAACTCTACTACCTAGATGCCTAAAAAATTTCTCTTAAAACAGCTTTTGAGGAAAAACTTACAATTGAGTGATACTTACAAATTGACAATAATGAAAACCTACACAAAAGAAACAATGGGACACTGCTAAAGCAATGGTCAGAGAAAAAAGAAAAGTCTTAAATACTTGCGTTAATAAATTATAAAAATGAAAGTAGAGCATCCAACTCAATAAATTATGAAGCTATATAAAACATAATTTTAAAAGATAAAAGACAGAAATTAGTGAATCATTAATCAAAAACATGAATAAATCTAAGAGCTGGTTTCTAAAAAGAAATAAGTCCATTATCTAGGTTTTATTTTTTAAAGATTTATTTATTTATTTATTTGACAGAGAAAGATCACAAGTAGACAGAGAGGCAGGCAGAGAGAGAGAGAGAGAGGAGGAGGAGGAAACAGGCTCCCTGCTGAGCAGAGAGCCTGATGCGGAACTCTATCCCAGGACCCTGAGATCATGACCCAAGCCAAAGGCAGAAGCCCAACCCACTGAGTCACCCAAGCGCCCCCCCTTTTTAAAATTTCAATGTTTTTTAAATTTATCTGACAGAGAGAGCAAGAGCACAAGCAAGGAGAGCGGCAGAGGGAGGGAGAAGCAGACTCCTCTCTGAGCAGGGAGCCGATGCAGGGCTTGATTCCAGGGTCTTGATATCATGACCTGAGCTGAAGGCAGACGCTTAACTGACTGAGCCACCCAGGCACCCCTCTAAGTAAAATATTTTATCTGTTGCTTAAATTTTGAATTTTGAGTTACTACAGGAATAGTCTGATACCCACAACTATGGCTTTTCCGTGTTCACTCTTTCCTTATCTTCATAGCTTCTTGGGACCAAACCTAATTGAAGAAAGCTTCCACTTGTAGCTCAGGGATGCCATTCCCACTGTTGCAAAATGTTTAGGTGGAATGTGCCCCTCATCTAGCAATGTCTTTGGTAGGCTTTCTCTATCATCTACAGACATGGGCAGATTCTCTTCACCTCTTTACATACAGTTGATTAAGTATTTGCCTTCCGCTTCAGTCAGATCTTGGATCCTGGGATCAATCCCTGAATCAGGCTTCCTGATCGGCTGAGAGTCTACTTCTCCCTCTTCCCCTCCCCCACTTGGTGTAGATGTGCTTGCTCTCTCTGTCTCTCTCCATCTCCCAAATAGATGAAGTCTTAAAAAAAAAAAAAGGATAAAAAAAAAGGAAGCAAGACCAAAAAAATATTATGCATCATATGATTCCATTTATATAAAATTAGGTAACAGGCAAAAATTAAACTGTACTAGTTAGGGATGGCTATATAGGTAGTAAATAAAAGTAAGAATATGACTACCACAAAGGTCAAGGTTGTGAGCAGTCCAGGGTAGAGGAAATGTTGTGATTACAGAGTGACATATGGGTACTTCCCAGTGTACTGGAGGTTCTCTACTTCTTGATTTGTGTTTTGGTTAACTAGAGTTCATTTTATAATAATTCATTGAAATGCATCTTTATGTATTATGTATTTTTCCTATATAATTTCATTTTAAAAAGGGCTTAAAAATGAAACCTGAGAATCGATTTGAATAAATACAATTTAGGTACCCTGAGGTAATTTTTTTTCCTATTTCACTTTAAATATAATAGAGAGAGAGTTAAAAGAGGCAGAGTAAGACTGGAGAGCTCCTTTTTTTAGCCTGAGTTTATCTGTTTATCATAAGGTTAGTCACAATTGTGTTCAAATAAAATAATAAAGATGCCATTTTAGCAAAAAAAAAAAAAACAGGGTTTTTTTTAGTATTTTTGTTTTATTGAGAAATAAATGAAATTACATCACTGTATAAGTCTTTTTCTAAGATTTATTTATTTATTTGAGAGAAAGAGTGACTCGGCGGGGAGGGATAGAGGGAAAGGGAGAAAGAGTCCTAAGAAGTCTCTGTGCTGAGCGTGGAGCCCAACTTGAGGCTTGATTCCATGATCAAATAAAACATTAAAAAAAAAAAAAAAAAAGAGTGGTGAGAGTAGGCACTCTAGTCTTGTTCCTGATCTTAGAGGAAGAGCTTTTATCCTATCATTATGGAGTATGTTGTTAGCTGTAGACTTGTCATAAATGGCCTTTATTGTTAAGATATGTTCCTTCTGAGCCTAATTTATTGAATTTTTTCATGAGTGGATGTTGAATTTTGTCAGATGCTTTTTCTGCACCTACTAATATGATCATATGATTCTATTCTTTCATTCTATTAAATGTGATGTATAACATTGATTTGTTTGTGTTGAACTATCTTCGCATCACAGGGATAAATCGCACTTGATCATGGTGAATGATTCTTTTATTGTGCTGCACAGTTTGGTAGTATTTAATTGAGAATTTTTTCATCTATATTCATCAGGGATATTGACTTAACAGTTTTCTTTACTAATAGTGTCCTTCTCTGGATTCGGTATCAAGATAATGCTGGTCTTGTAAAATAAATTTGGGATTGTTTCTTGCTCTTCAGTTATTTGGAAGAGTTGGAGAAGAATAGGTGTTAATTCTTTACGTTTGGAAATATTCACCAAAAGCCACCTGGTTCTGGGCTTTTCTTCATTGGGAGATTTTTTAATTGTTGATTCAATTTGTTTACTAGTAGTTAATCTATCCAGATTTTTAAATTGTTTCTGATTCAGTCTTTGTAAGTAGTAAAAATATAGATCTTAAAGAAATTCTTATTTGTGTGTGTGTCTGTGTGTGTCCTCACCTGTAGCTTAAAATTTGCTCCTGTGCAGCAAACCAAATGCTGCTGTGGAATAAAATTCCACATAAAATTCAAAGTGCATCTCTAGAATGGTATCACAATCCTTAAGGACAGGAATATGCAAACATAGCAAGAACACATACCGTGGTTAGACTTTCTGAGTAGTAGTTGAAGAAGGACTTTGGAGATTTTTTTCCTGCATTCTGAAATGTTTATGGGGAAAATAAGTGCGGAACTACTTAGGAGCTTTGCATTTTCTTAGACTCTGATGCAATAGTTTTGTAATAGAAGTAATGTCTACTGGAAGAAATGAAAATATATAATTTAAATAACTTTAAAATCCTGAGTATATTCTTAACATCCATGATAAATCTGCATATATTATTATTGTTTTCTTTAACGCCCAGAAATGGATCTAAATTTATTCTGTTTGGCATCCTTAGTGACATCCCTTGGCAGTCTTATATCTCCCCCAGAAGGGAGAGTGGGGCCACATGTAAGTGAATATGAATGTTGGTAATGTCAGTGATTTTTGTATCTCTTCATAGTCCCTTACAGTCATGCCTTTGACTCTACCCAGACTACTGAAAAAAAAAACCCAAATTAGAGCTGTAGGTTTTGTGTAGGGAACAAATTCCTTATTCAGCATTATAATCTCTTCAGTTTTTTTGTCCAAAATTTGGCCCATTTTCAGGGTTACCAGTCTGGATTTCCAAAGCCATTTCACAATCCTATAATTCAGATATAGCAGTTACCTAATTTAGATGATGGCAATGTGAATTTTTTTCTCTCTAGTTCTTTTGATGTTTATGAAGGAATGAAACAGGAACTATATGTTCCAGCACTGCTAATTAATTTTTTTGTCTGTGTGAATTTGGGTTAAAGATAAATGAGAGTAACTATTTTTAGGCTTATTGGAATTCCTCATCACTGTTTCTTATCTTTTACTTTTCACTATAAAATTCTGTTTTATTTTAACACAGGTACAGCCTGACTATTTGGACTGGAAAAAATGATAACTATTCCATTGAAGATTTGCTTTGCATTAGAGACCATTTTGACAAAAAACAAGTTTTCTATGATATCTTGGAACCACAAAACCATGAATTTAAACAAGCCATTGGAGTCAAAGTTAATCTCTAAGAAGATTCTTCTAAATTATTTCATGTTTTGGTTTCATAACCCTCTGCTTTGGTCTGAATTAATTACCATATAAATTGTGATGATGATATGCTCTAATTCATCTAATCAAAAAACACTTAGTGCTTATTTTATTAGGCTTATATCCTTATGATACTGTATGTATTTAAAAGATTTGGAAAGAAAAGATTTCAGTGGGCCTGGTCTAATAATAATTTAGGACACTTATGTTTTAAACCCCTTTATAAAATGTAATTTTGATATATTGAAGGTAATTGAAAGAATTTACATGTCATAACCTATAATCATATTCCATGCGATACAGGTATAAATCACATTTTGGTTGTCCTTGCATTACAGAGATTCTACTAATTTATGGTACCTTCTTTCTTTTTTCCTGAAAAACTGATTATTTCCAAGACTAAGGAAGAGTAAGAGGGCTTTAAAAATGTTCTAATTTTCACAGAGGTGAGCAGCTTTGTCGTAACAGAATAAAATCCATTTACTGAAAACAATATAGATTAAATTAGATGGATCTAGAATTTCCATATTGTTGAGAGCATGCTGACAACTATATATGTTTTTTTATATTCTTTGTTTCAATTGTAGTATTTTATCTGTAGTAAGTACAATACTACTGAAGAGCAGAATTTTAATCCTAGTAACATAACATTTGATTTTCAAGTTTATCACCAGGACACCTTAGTTCAGGCCCTTGTTTTACTGCGAGAATTTTAAAAAGTTCTTCATGACTTCATTGTTCACATTCTACTCAGAAATATGCTGAGTATTTCTGCTGAAGAAAACTTTTGTAAGCACCTCTTGCCAGATCAGAAAGCTCCAAGGGTCTCTTAAATGTCACTTTATTAAGTTTAACTCTTTCAAGATCTTTCATAATGTAGTCCACTCTAAACATTACTTCAGTGACCTTCAGCATGGTCATCATTTCAAAAATGCCTGCAATAACAATGGCCTCCAGATCTTACTTTAACAGTTAATTTTAACTATTTGATATTATTCACTAATTATGTCATACATGTTAGTTTTATCTGCTCAGCTAGGTTATATAAAGTCCTTCAGGGTAAGTGAACGTTCTTAACTGTCCTTTATGGTGTGTGCCATAATATTAAGCAAGGTACTCAGAAAAACACGTTACTTCTTTCATTATTGAAAAGAAACTTACCAATGAATGTCCTAAGATACATAATTTGTCTTTGTTTATCAACTTTTTCTCCCAGAGAATAGTAGTGTATAGAGAAAAGAGCTTGGGTTTTGAATTCAGATATACCTCCCTTTCAACCCCACTTCTTAACCTTCCTAGCTATAGATTTTGGGAAATATTTAACCCCACTGAGTCTTGGCTTCCTTACCTAAAAAATGGAGGGAAAATGAGGATTCTTTTGAAGAGTTGTTACGAAGATTGAGATTCACGGAATAGAGGCATCTAGCTCAATGCTTAATACACAGAAGGTACTCAACAAAGTCAGTTCCCTTCTTCTAGACCTGTCATGTGATCATGTCCATTGTAGATAGAGAAGTAAGGGGTGTAACATGAAACACTATAGACATATATTTAAAAAAGACAATTATATTTCCACTTAAAATTTTAGCTCCACTAAATGCAGTGCTATTTATCAAATAACACCTAAAACTTCACTTTCTATGGTTGTTTGCCAAAAGGAAAAATGCAATTTTATAATTATAAAATTTTAACAATAGCAACAAAGAATAACTCTTAAAATTATAGTAAAAATTAATGTTTACTTTATGAATTTTCTAAAATTACCACTCTTTATATTATAGAGTTGAATTTATGAATAAACTGCCTTTTAATGAAGTTTTAAATAAAACTAATTTGTCCAGAAGATTACTTTTGCTACCTGATTGTCTGGCCCTTGATAATACACACACACATATATATTTGTGTGTATGTATGTATGTATATACACACACACACACACACACACACACACTTGATAATACACACACACATATATATTTGTGTGTATGTATGTATGTATATACACACACACACACACACACACACACACATATATTTTAGAGGGAGGTAGAGGTGCAGAAGGAGAGGAAGAGAGAGAGACTTCTTTTTTTTAAGATTTTATTTATTTATTTGACAGAGATCACAAGTAGGAAGAGAAGCAGGCAGAGAGGAGGAAGCAGGCTCCCTGCTGAGCATAGTGCCTGATGCGGGGCTCGATATCAAGACCCTGGGATGGGGCGCCTGGGTGGCTCAGTGGGTTAAGCCGCTGCCTTCGGCTCAGGTCATGATCTCAGGGTCCTGGGATCGAGTCCCGCATCGGGCTCTCTGCTCAGCAGGGAGCCTGCTTCCTCCTCTCTCTCTGCCTGCCTCTCTGCCTACTTGTGATCTCTGTCTGTCAAATAAATAAATAAAAAAAAAAAAAGACCCTGGGATCATAACCTGAGCTCAAGGCAGAGGCTTTAACCCACTGAGCCACCCAGGCACCCCAAGAGAGAGACTTTTAAGCAGGCTGTATGCCTAGTGTGGAGCCAGACACAGGGCTCAATCTCATGACCGTGAAATCACAAACTGAGATGAAATCAAGAGTCAAATGCTTAGCCAACTGAGTCATCCAGGGAACACATGACCCTTGATAATATTTTTTAAAATACTAATCTTTAGGAAAAATGCTTTTATATTAAGAAATTTATCAGCTGATTATTACTTAGGTTAAGATTTAAAGGTGTATTTTAAATCATTCTTGGGTTGGGGCGCCTGGGTGGCTCAGTGGGTTAAGGCCTCTGCCTTTGGCTCGGGTCATGATTCCAGGATCCTGGGATCGAGCCCCACATCGGGCTCTCTGCTCTGTGGGGAGCCTGCTTCCCCCTCCCCTCTCTGTCTGCCTCTCTGCCTACTTGTGATCTCTGTCTGTCAAATGAATAAATAAAAACTTTTAAAAAAGTCATTCTTGGGAACAAAAATATATAAGGGAATTGTAAAATATATTCTAATGAAAAATAAATTTTTAATGGATAATCACATGGAAAAAAATAACTGATCTCTACTTCACAGCATATGCAAATGATAATTGGAGTTGGATCTTGGGCCCAAATGTGAAAGATAAAACTAAAGCATTTAGAAGAGGGATGCCTGGGTGGCTCGGTCATTAAACATCTGCCTTTAGCTCAGCAGGAAGCCTGCTTCTCCCTCTTCCACTCCCCCTGCTTGTGTTTCCTCTTGCTCTGTGTCTCTCTCTGTCAAATAAATGAATAAAATCTTAAAACAACAACAACAACAAAACCCAACATTAAATCATTTAGAAGAAAATACAGGAGAATATTTTCATGACTTGAGAGTAGGCAATAATTTCTTTTTTAAATTTCAGCTTTATAGGAGTATAATTGACATATGAAAGTGTAAGGTGTTTCCAATTTTTCCCTATTTCCATACCCAAGGCAATGATTAAAAAAAAAAAAATTGGGGAGGGGGTGTGCTGTGGGAAGAAGTGCAGAGGAGAGGGAAAGAGAGAATCTTAAGCAGGCTCCACATCTGGTGTGGAGCTCAATCCAGGACTCTGGATCTCACAACCCTGAAATCATGACATGAGCCAAAATCAAGAGTCTGATGCTTAACCAACTGAGCCACCCAGGTGCCCTGGCAATGATTTCCTATAACAGAACACTAATCATAAAAGAAAAAAATTGATTAATGGGTTTTATCAAAATTCAACTCCTCTCATCAAAAGACACCATTAACACATATTTGACAAAGGGTTCATACTCAGAATCTATGGAGAACTCCTATAAATTGATTTTTGAAAAGAAGCTAAATAACCCAGACAAAAATAGGCAAAAAAACAGATACTTCATAACTTGGTTAATAAATAATAATGATATAAAGGTCTTAATGTGTAAGAATGCAATACAATAGTATATAAACACTGAGAATCTACATTTATTAATATGAAAAGGTGTTATATTGCAGGCAGCAAAACAAATATCTGGTATCATACTATTTATGTAAAATTATATGTCTTTATGTGCATTTGTATACATAGAAAAATATTTGGGAAGAAGTTCCCAGACACAAAATAAGTATAACCTATTTTTCCCCTCCAGGTTCTCAAGTCTAATGTATTGGTGTTGAAAACTCATAGCATCCAAGGGCTATTTCCCATGCCTGGCAGAGTAATCCTGGTCCTAGAAGAGACTTTGGTACGAGATCCAATTTTTCAAAAAATCAGCTTTATAAAGTACAGTAGTTTATGGCCCTATAAAATTGATGTAACTATATTTAGTCAGATATGTACTCATCTATCAAGGAGGGAAATTGCTAAAAATTATTCAGAACAGATTGTTTATTTGCTTGTTTGTTGGAGTTAGGGTCTTAGATTTTTTTCCTTCTAATTATAAAAAATAATTTCCTAGTAAATATATTAAAAATGCCCTATCTTTGTCCTTGAAATTTAAGATATGAGCTTGCCTAGTAGGAGCCTATATTCTGCTAATAATCATAAATTCATGAATCAAGGCAAGGAAAATAGTTGAATGATAGAAGGATGAAGACAGTATTCCAAAAAACTGTTTTTATCTAGAATATGGGAGTATAATGAATGAGTGAAACCATGAAGTTCTGATAACCACTTGGAAGAAGGGGGGCAGGATCGAGGAGTTCTTGGGACTTTAGCAGCAGGAGCTCAGGGTCTTTGTTCTAGTGTCTAGTGTTCCCCATCGGTGTCATTCTTTTACTCATGACTGTGACTGCTCCTCTCTCTTCTTTGTACCTACCATCCAGGGACTGTCATTTGTCTAGTCATTTGTGTCTTCAGGGCTCACTGGGGCATACTGCAGGAGGGAAGGGGACAGGCACTTAATGGATGTCTGATGTGCCGAGGCTGATAATTCAGATAATTCAGAAATGATTTCTATCAGAAGGATCTTACAGTCTAGGTGGGGGAGAGAGACCCATAAACAGTAAGTTGGATATTTGCCATAACCCCCGTGATGGAGCTATACACCAGGTTGCAGTGACAGCATTTTGCTCAGATTAAGAGAAAACATGTAAGTTGTGTCTTGAGTGATGAGTAAGATTCACCTGGTAGACCAAGAGGAGGAAGGGCCTTTCAGACAGATATATAAGAGCAAAGGAACTCTAATTGGGAAAGAGACTGATCGGTTTAAAAAGTATATGAAGGCACCATGCTGAGGCTGGGCATTTATGCAGAGACCAGATTGATTTTCTCAGCCAAGCAGTTTGCTTCTTTTCTTGTAGGTCATAGGAATCATTGCACCATTTTAAGTAGGGGAGCCTTATTATCAGTATGAGTTAGAAATGTGTTTACAATGCATGAGAAGAAGATTTGGAATTCTAGAAGTGAAAGATGAAACCCTGAGGTAAGGTGATAGCAAAAGGGAATGGAAATGCTCAAGAGGCAGAGGAAAGAGGTTATGAAGGAAGAATTTTTAAGACTTTTTAAACCAGTAGAATGGAGAGTATGGGAGAGAGGCAGGAGTCTACCATATTTGTTTTTCACTTGGGTAACAAAGGGTCAGGTGCTGTTACTAACCCAAACAGAATAGAAAGAGGCCAAGTGAAGCTATATTTTTCAGTGATTTGTTGATATTCCTCCTTTATACCAACTTGGAAAGAAAACTCAAAATCCCATCTGCCTGCCCCTTAACTCACTTACCTCTTACTCTAACTTTAGGAAGGATGCTCTTCTTTATTTAATTCGACCAGTTTCTTAAAGACCCTCTCCCCCAAGTAATTGCTACTTTACTATGTATTTTTTTAAGGATTTTATTTTTTTATTTGACAGACAGAGATCACAAGCAGGCAGAGAGGCAGGCAGAGAGAGAGAGAGAGAGGGAGGAAGGAGAAAGCAGGCTCCCCACCGAGCAGAGAGCAGAGAGCCCAATGCGGGGCTTGATCCCAGGACCCTGAGATCATGACCCGAGCTGAAGGCAGAGGCTTTAACCCACTGAGCCACCCAGGAGCCCCTTTACTATGTATTTTAATTGTTCCACAATTTTAAATAAGCTATTTTTATAGTCCCACCACCAGTGAGGAGAGAAAACAGTCAGGACTTGAAAGGGGCTCACTTGGCCTTCTACCCTCTAGGGAGGTTCTTGTTTCTGTGTTTCTACCCAGTAAGGGGACCAGTCTGACTAAATCTGGTGGCTGAGCACTTCTGGGTTTGCTTGCTACTACAGAATGTTCATGAACGCTGGTCATTACCTCTTTCTTCTTTATCTTTTCCTTGGGATGAAAGAATGTAATATGAGTTCAGAAAATTTAACTGAAATATTGTCTGTGAGAATCTGTTGCTACTTTGTGAATTCAAGAGCTAAACAAAAACTCTGGATTAAAGTAGAAAGGCATGACCTTTTCACAGAGCCTGTTGAGCTCAGCGCCTAAACCAGGGTTACTTTGAGGAGTCTTTTCTAACTTCCCCAGGCAGCCCTGTGGGCTTTCTCCTGAGGCACCTCCTCTGCTAGGGTATAATTATTCTACAGGCTTGTGTTTTGTTCTCATCTGTGTTGTTTTAGAGGAAGAAACTATTCATTTTAATATGATGTCTGGTCAGAATAGCCCCTTAACAAATGGGATGGATGGATGGATGGATGGATTGATGGATGGGTGGATAGATGGTAGACACAAAACCTCAGTAATTATTGTGACCAGCTGTTCTTACCATATGGCTGACAAACCCCTCAGTCCCCCGAGATGCTTTTAGGAGATTCATGAGGTCAGAACCATTTGTGAAATTGTTATTATTCACAAATAATAGCATTTGCCTGTTTCATGTAGAAATTTACACTGATATTAGAAAAACAATGGTAGGTTATATTGTTAATGCCTTAGTATAAATCAAGTTCATGGCATCAACTGATAATCATATTCTTCACTGCCACCACTCACATTAAAAAGGGAAAAAAAAAGACTTAGAAGTATCATCACTGATTCAGCAAAAATTATTAATTTTTGATGCTGAGTCAAGATTAACATCCCTGAGTTAAGATCTTGGGGCACCCTCTTACACTGTTAGTGGGAATGCAAGCTGGTACAGCCACTCTGGAAATCAGTATGGAGGTTCCTCTAGACATTAAAAATAGAAATACCCTATCACCCAGTAATTGCACTATGAGGGATTTAACCCAAAGATACAGATGTAGTGAAAAGAAAGGGCATATGCACCCCAATGTTTATAGCAGCAATGACCACCTATAGCCAAACTGTTGAAGGAGCTGAGATGCCCTTCAACAGATGAACAGATAAAGATGTGGCTCATATATACAGTGGAATATTACTCAGCCATCAGAAAGGATGAATACCCACTATTTGCATCGACATAGATGGAGCTGGAGGGGATTATGCTAAGTGAAATAAATCAAGCAGAGAAAGACAATTATCATATGGTTTCATTCATATGTGGGATATAAGGAATAGCACAGAGAACCATAGGCTAGAGAGGGAAAAGTGAATGGGAAGAAATCAGACAGGGAGACAAACCATGAGAGACTCTGGACTCTGGGAACCAAATTGAGGGTTTCAGAAGGGAATGGGTTGCAGGGGGGAGGGGAAACCAGTTGCTGATATTAAGGAGAGTACATGTGGTGATGAGCACTGGGTGTTATGCACAACTAGTGAATGATTGAACACTACATCAAAAATTAATGATGGCTTGGGGCGCCTGGGTCGCTCAGTGGGTTAAAGCCTCTACCTTCAGCTCAGGTCACAATCCCAGAGTCCAGGGGTCGAGCCCTGCATCAGGCTCTCTGCTTAGCAAGGAGCCTAATTCCCCCACCCCCACTCTGCCTGCCTTTCTGCCTAATTGTGATCTTGGTCTGTCAAATGAATAAATAAAATCTTTTAAAAAAAAAAAAAAAGCTAAAAATGGCTGGCTGGCTAATTGAATATAATAATAATAAAAAAATTAATTTAAAAAAGATCTTGGGACACCTGTCTGGCTCAGTTGGTAGAACATGTGACTCTTGGTCTTAGGGGTTGTAAATTTGAGCCCCACAAGAGATTACTTAAAAATAAACTCTTAAGGGGGTATCTGGGTGGCTCAGGTGGTTAAGCAGCTGCCTTTGGCTCAGTTCATGATCCTGTGGTCCTGGGATCAAGTCCTATGTCAGGCTCCCTGTGGGGAGTCTGCTTGTCCCCCTCTCTCTGCCCCTTCCCCTGTTCATGCTCTCATTCACTCTCTCTCTTTCAAATAAATAAATAAAATCCTAAAAAAATTTTTTTTTGAATCTTAAAACAAGATTAACATCTTGACTCTTTAATAGTCAAGGTGATGAATTGGAAGATAAATGCAAAACAGTTCCGCTATATACTGAAATTCAATGGTAGTCCTAAAGAAAAGCACTTGATGCAAGCAGAACTAGTCATTTTTTTTTTCATGGAAAAAATATTTACTTGAAAGAATTGACAGACTAGTTATTTCATCTTGGGTATTTGGCAAATATTTTCTCAAAAATGAACAAATGAGTTTGCCTTTTCAAGGAAAACAACTGACAGTATCTGTTGCCAATGACAGAACCTAAACTTTTATAATGAAAAATTAGAATTTGAATAAATTTGAATCAATCATTGTGATTGATTCCCATTGCTTAAGGACTTTTATCTGCTATCAATGCTAATATTAATAAAATGTGCCAACATTTGGAAGAGCTACATAACTCAAAGAGTCTTTATTTTCCAAATAACTAATACATGATATTACAAAACAGTGCATGAGTAAGGAATCCTTCCAATTACAGGACAAAACAGTGAAATTTAGTGTAATAGAATATGGAAATTCATTGATATTGTTTCAGATTCCACATTATAGCTAACCTTTGAAGAAATTACCACTTACTCAAGTTTGAGTATGGTATCAAAAAGACTATCCATGGGGCGCCTGGGTGGCTCAGTGGGTTAAAGCCTCTGCCTTCAGCTCAGGACATGGTCTCAGGGTCCTGGGATCGAGCCCCATATGGGGCTCTCTGCTCAGCAGGGAGCCTGCTTCCTCCTCTCTCTCTGCCTGCCTCTCTGCCTACTTGTGATCTCTTTCCATCAAATGAATAAAAAAAAAAAATTAAAAAAAAAGACTATCCATAATTATCTGAAAAGCCTATTAAGTTATTTCTTCCTTTTCCATTTATGTATCTGTGTGAAACCATATTTTCTTTTTTTTTTTAAGATTTTATTTATTTATTTGACAGAGAGAAATCACAAGTAGGCAGAGAGGCAGGCAGAGAGAGAGAGAGGAGGAAGCAAAGCAGGCTCCCCGCTGAGCAGAGAGCCCGATGCGGGACTCAATCCCAGGACCCTGAGATCATGATCTGAGCCGAAGGCAGTGGCTTAACCACTGAGCCACCCAGGCGCCCAGTGTGAAACCGTATTTTCTTTATATGCTTCAATTAAAACAACATATTACAACAGACTGAATGCAGAAACAGGAGAATCCAGCTGTTTCCTATTAAGCCAAACATTAAAGAGATTTGCAGAAACATAAACCAATACCACTTTTTTCACTAAATATATTTTGGATGATATAGTTACTTTTCATAAAATATTTATGCTAATATGTATTAGGTTTGTGAAGTTTTCCAGGTTTAAATTTTTTTTCAAAGATTTTTTTAAAAATTTATTTGACAGAGACACAGAGAGAGAGAGGGAACACAAGCAAGAGGAGTGGAAGGGGAAGGAGCAGGCTTCCTACAGAGTAGGGACCCAGATGTGGAGCTTGATCCCAGGACCCTGGGATCATGACCTGAGCCAAAGGCAGATGCTTAATGACTAAACCACCCAGGCGCCCCTCTGGGTTTGAATTTTTTTTAAACATGTATTTATTTGAGTGAGAGAACACGCTAGGGGGAGGCAGAGGGAGAGAATCTCAGGCAGACTCCACACTGAGCACAGAGCCCATATATGGGGTTCGATCTTGGGACCCTGAGATCATGACCTGAGCTAAAACCAAGAGTTGGACACTTAACCTACTGAGACACCCAAGCACCTCTTTCCAGGTTTAATTTTTAATGTAGAAAACACTGAGATATGTAACCTGGATTTTTTTTTTAAGCCCTTAGGCACCTCAGTTTTTAAGAATGTAAAGGTCCTGAGGCTGTAAGGTTTGAAAACCAAGATCTCCAGATGTTTTAAGTATTCAGAACAGATGGATAAAAAGCTAATACCACTTCTGCTTTAATCATCCTAAAATCAAGGCATTAAAAAATAATAATAAAATAAAGCCATTGTTTCTTTAACTATAAAATGTGTCATTTACATATATTTAATGTATTTGAAATTTAAATACATTTATGTCTAAATATATTTAATTCTTGAAAAGTAGTTTTATTGGTTTTTAAATTGAACAAAATACATATGGATGGTTTTTAAAAATTCAAACAGTACAAAGATACATTTTAAATTCTTTTTGAGTTAAAAGGGATGTATAAGGGACATCTGAGTGGCTCAGTAAGTTAAGTGTCTGCCTTCAGCTCAGGTCATGATCCCAGGGTCCTGGGATGGAGCCCTGCATCAGGCTTCCTGCTCCGAGGGGAACCTGCTTCTCCCTCTCCCTCTGCCTGCTGCTCCCCCTACTTCGACTCTCTCTCCTCTCAAATATATAAATAAAAAATCTTTTAAAAAGGAGTCCTTTGGAAATTTGTAGGGGAAAGAATATAACCATTGTTTTACCAATTTATCAAATAATCTTTTCAGTTTTCTGTTTTCCCAAATTCCTTATCCACACATTTATGGTAATGATAAGAAGCAATAAAATTTCAGAGGGTATATTCTATACATATATACATTATACCCAGTAATGCCAGGCACCTTTCTAAAATGCCTCAATGACAATGATGTTATACTGATGAAAAACTGTCTCCCGGGGCACCGGATGGCTCAGTCAGCTAAGCAGGGTCCTTGCTGAGCAGGGAGCTGGATGTGGGGTTCAGTCCCAGGACCCAGAGAACATGACCTGACTTGAAGGCAGTTGCTTAACCGACTAAGACACCCAGGCACCCAGTAACTGATTTTCTTTCTTTCTTTTTTTAAGATTTTATTTATTTATTTGACAGAGATCACAGGTAGGCAGAGAGGCAGCCAGAGAGAGAGGAAGGGAAGCAAGTCCCCACTAAGCAGAGAGGCCGAAGTGGGGCTCGATCCCAGAACCCTGGGATCATGACCTGGGCCGAAGGCAGAGGCTTTAACCCGCTGAGCCACCGAGGCGCCCCAGTAACTGATTTTCAAAACCTAAATGTAGCTTACTCATGATCATTACACTTTGACCCAGTATTCCAGCTAATTGAAAGTCTTATAAATTGTTTTGGTTGCTATTTGTTGTGTTAGCTACTCCTGCCAGATTTTCCTTTCCTGACCTTTCCTTTAAGACTTGTAGACATTTGGAGTGCCTGGGTGGCTCAGTAGTTAAGTGTCTACCTTCGGCTCAGATCATGATCCCAGGATCCTGGGATCAAGCCCCACATCGGGCTTCCCACTTGGCAGGAAGCCTGCTTCTCCCTCTCCCACTTCTGGTGCTTGTATCCCTCTCTCATTCTCTCTCTCTCTCTCTCTCTCTGTCAAATAAATAAATAAATAAAATCTTTAAAACAACAACAACAACAAAAAAAACCTTGTAGACATTCAGGGGGGCCTGGCAGGCATAGTCAGGGGTAGTGTGTTCAAGCTCCATACTGGGTGTAGAAATTACTTACATACATACATACACTTTTAAAAAAAGAATTATAGACATTCAAAGAACGTACACAAGAAGTTAGGATGTCACCTTGGAAAGACCAATGGAAAGCTCCACTAAATCTAGTGGATTTATCATGGTCCATGTTCTGACCCTCTTGGCGACTTGGAAATCACTTAAAAATGTGACTTAGAGCTAAGGAATATTGGCATTAAACAAGGCTATATAAACTCAAACATTATTTTATTAAGGATTATGACTTCCAAGAAGACTGTGCCTTCTTGTTTGAAAATGTAGGTTGTTTTATTATTCACATATGTTGAGGCCAACAGGAGACAGTTACATTGAAAATACCATTTGTTACTCACAGTTGTCAAGAGGAGGCAGGGATACCACTTCACACAGGGCCAGGGTAGGAAAGCACCAGGGTCTGCCTGGAGACAGAGTGTGAGGGAAAACTGGGCCAAGACCCTTTATTATAGTTTCTGTAGGAAGGAATGGGTGAGGCAAGGTAATCAGGTTTAGGATTGGCTAGTTTGAATAATTTCAGTGGTTTCTGGGGTGTGGGAGCTGTCACTGGTTGTTTGGTACCTGACCCTGCAGTGACTAGGATGGGGGGTAGTGGCCCTGAGAAGGCCTGTGAGAACCTGATAAAGGAGTTGGTTGGTTGGACTATGGACTCTGAGTTGGCTGGATTGCACATGAAGGATGCATTCTGGGGCAAGTTGTTTTCTATCCCTAGGAATTAGCTAACCCTGGGAGGGGCGGTCTCTCTAGTGTTAGCAAGGCCCCAAAATATCAAAGCATCAGCACATACCAAAACAAAACAACCCAACAACAACAACAACAAAAAACCCAGAAAACAGGGGCACCTGGGTGGCTCAGTGGTTAAAGCCTCTGCTTTCGGCTCAGGTCATGGTCCAAGGGATCCCTGGGATCCAGCCCGGCATCGGGCTCTCTGCTCAGCAGGAGGCCTGCTTCTCTTCCTCTCTCTCTCTGCCTGCCTCTCTGCCTACTTGTGATCTCTGTCTGTCAAATAAATAAATAAAAAAAAAAAAAAACCCCAGAAAACAAAACCACCACCACCAACAAAAATCCATGATTAATACAGTTGTCATCACCCTGACAGTTCATTCCTTCCTTTAAACAAGCTATATGGAAATCAAGTTATTAGAAGGCTACATAGTATTTAATCCGAATAAGTATAGTTAATCATTTGAGATTTTAAAAGGTCCAGGTACTGGATAACTGATGGATACATCTCTACCAAAAAATATGCCAGGCAAGTGTTCATCACCTTCCCTGGCACTGCTTGGATGGGACACTGTCAGCAATTGTCTCTGTAACTAGGACTGCCCTATGTCCTCCCTAGGAGGACACAGTGAATCAGTATTAGCTGTACTCTGTGGAAATCCTAGCCACAAGTAACTAGGAATTGTACCTGTAAAACTAATGAATGAAGGTTCATCACATCTTTAAATTAAAGTTAAATCATACTTTTATGTTATGTTAAAATATAACACATATCTATATATCTGACTCCTGTTACAAACATCTGTGACTTACCTACCATTGGAATCCCAGTGATATATTTCACTTAATAGAGTGAAAAGTCCCATAGGATGGTTTTACAACCTAACTCAAGGAACCTTAGCCCCTAAAATGTTTTCAGGATTGAGAGAAGACTAAAAGCCCTTCCACATACAGCCAACAAAGGTTTAGTCTTATTAAATATTTTTTGCATATTGGGATTAGAATAGCAACAAACATTATTCTCAGTTTCCTATTAAAGTAACATGTGGCACAATTTCTCCTGAGATTATTTTGAAATATTTGTTAGTATTTGAGATAAATAAAAATGATAATCAAAATAACATTTAAAATTTTTATTGATAACATTTTGTTTCTGAACTAATCTATTTACATATTCTTCCAAACTGTATCCTTGCAACTTAAAGCCAAGCACTTTTCTCAATATTAAAACTTGCAAAAAGGGTTTAGCTACTTATAAACATCAGGTACAATTCTAAGTTCTGAATCAAAAAATATTTCTAATGTAATTTACAGTAATGTTCTTTAAAACATTAAATGGAAAACCTCCAATTATTTTACTCAAATGAAAACCACAAAAAAATTAAATAATTACCATGTACATTACAACTTGCTTATATCAAATTACCAAGAAAAGCATCATGCCAATTGTTAGGATCTCCTCTACTAATAGAAGGCAAAGAAATAAAGTTGTATATGTCAGTCATCAAATTAATTCACTCCTGTTTTGTATAATTTGATGTACTCTTTGTTGTAAAACTGCTAGATTGAAATAAGGATTCTTTATATAAACACCACATTTTGAAGTCGTTTAGATAATATAGTCATTTTGTAATATTTTATGATAGTAACATGGTATTCATTTATTTTGTTAGAAGTTATTCACAGGTCCTAAATACTAGATGATTGGAATGTCACACTAAGGAAATTATCCTTATTATATAAATGTCTAATAATTACATGTTAGAAATTAAAAGATATTGTTTAATCTTGACCGAATAGTATATTTTGTAATTAAGTTTCTACTGGCTTTTCTAATTTTATCTAACCTAAGAGAATCTAATAATCAGTTTTTCTTTTCTAAAATGAAGCAAGCACATAGTTTCTATTTGTGATAAACCCCCAGATTTTTGTTTTTTTGGTTGTCTGTAGAAAGACAAGAATAATTTGATATAAGTAAAGAGGAATGCTGTTAAACTTCTGCTTTTTCTTGTTATTGGGAACCTATGGATAGACTTAAAAAATAATAGCAGGAATTAAAGGATATGAAGAAAGAATTTATGGGATAACATTAAAGACAAAATAAAACCAAGCAAAAAACAACACACTAACACTTAGCATAGATTATTACTAGCTTATAAAACTCCGATCTGTTATTTGACATTGATAAAGCTGACAACATGAATATTAGCTGCCCAGTATACTATAATAGTTAGCCTTTTAAAATTTTAATTAGATTTCATACACTTGCAATCAACATTTTTAAGAATTAGTTCATTCTTTCCTTATACCTTATACCTTTCCTTATACCGTACAGGCTTATTGATCATAGAACACTTTCATTTTTTTTTAATGCTTTTGGCATCTCGGAAAATTACAATCATTTATTGACTTGTAATGTTAAAAATGTTTATTGATTTGAATGCAGTGTTTCCTAATAAAATATTTGAAAAATATGAAATCATCTCCAACATATTTGACCTTCTTTTTTTTTACTGATTTTTGTTTAAATTAGAAACTTGGGCCACATGAAGGTTGTTATATATTAGAAATTTTGAGAAATACAGCTTTAATTTTGTTTAAATTTCCTTAGTAGAAACTACATATTATTTGTATGTCCACAGTGCCTAGGACGATACGCAGTATATTTTGATGACCCTAACAATGATGGACTAACCAATTACAAGATTTAAAAGGATGAAAATTTGAGACTTCTTCTGTGGTTCTATATTTCTCTGATGTAGACAACTGAACAAAATGTGCTTTCTAGGCATCTCTTAAAAATTTACTAATTGCTTAATTTGTTCTGTTTGCAATGATTGTCTCCTTAACAACATTTTTTTGTTTTTGAATTCTTTAGGGAACATAGGAACTGTTGGCATAAGCACTTTTTGACCACAAGAAAGGAGGCTGGAAATCTTATTATTGGCATTGATATCTGAAATGGGAGGGTGAGGATTCACATTTAAGGGTGGCAGAAATCCTGGTCTGGCTTGAGTAATATTGTGATCTAAAGAGAAAGCTCCTGACCCACGCCTTTCTAAAAGTGTATGATTTCTCCTGCTCAAGGGACCTGGTGAGATATTCTCCAGCAATTCTCTAGGCCCTGACAGCAAGGAAGGAGATGGCGAGAAGACCTTTTTCTTTCCTATAAGTGCTTTGCCATCTTCTAAAGTTGTAGGGGTAAGACCAGCGGAGAGCTGGGAATCAGAGCTGTAGTGATTTGCCCCTGAGTTTCTTTTTTGAACTATACTTCTTAAGGTAGAAGCAAAGATTGTCTGGTTAGAGTCTGGATCTGGGTCAGCAGGTATTTCAGTGCATTGCTGGTTTCCTTCTAGAAAAAATGCCTGATGATTTATTTCATCGTATGACATCTTTCTTGAGCTGGCCTGATCAAAGGCTCTTAATAAATGTGCTGTGTCTTTTACATCAATACTTTGGTGCCTAGTGATGAAGCGCTTGGAAAGTGCTACCCCATTGGTTTTGTAGGATAATTCTTCCTCTGGAGTAATATCCTGGAGCTCCTCCTGCAAAGAGGCCACCCTGTTTTGGTGCATTAGTAAGGGAGGACTCTTGATCCAGGTTGGAGGTTGGGGTAGCTTGGGCCCATTAGAGGCCACAGCAGGCTTCCTCACAGGGGAGCCTGGGTCCTGTGTATCATCACTACTTCCTGAGAGCTCCAGACCTTTAAGGCCAAAAAAGGTCGTTTCAGTTTCAGAAGAATGTGTAAGTGGCAATGAGGCTGTTTTTATGTCTATTTCTGAAGGAGTGGCACAGGAGGCTGGGGAATGACCCCCATCTATATCTACAGGGGGCATATTTAAGTACTGTTTGGTAGTGTGCCTACCAGAGGGGGATTTCGCTGTCGTTATGATAATGACCTCTTTCCCTTTTGCCTTGCAAGCGCTAAGTAGAACTTTCAGGGTTTCTCTATCCTCTGAATTTATAGCATAAACAAGGGCTGAATAACTAGAATGGTCTTGCAGGCTGAGATCAGCCCCATTGTTTAGAAGCAGGGAAACAACTTCAGGACCAGCTTTTTCTAAGCAAGCGTGCATCAAAGCAGTTTTCCCAGATTTGTCCTGTATGTTGGGGTCAGCATTGTTTTCTAATAGGTATTTAACCATTTTGGCTTTACTGACACTCTGGTGATCAACATGTTTAGTCTTACAAGCGATCATTAAAGGTGTTTCTCCACGGTCATTGCTCTCGTTAATGTAGGCACCACCTTCTAGCAAGAGTCTTGTGAGGCGAAGCCGGCTCTGATGGACTGCTTTGATGAGGGAATTTCCATCACTTGAAATTTCTACACCTTCATCCATCTTCAAAAGTCAGAATCAATACCTGGTTATCAAAGAATATGAAGAACAAAAGATCAGCCAGAATCCCAGTCTTCATTCATGTTATTATTCATAACTTCTGAAATATGTATATATAGAGTAACAGGACATAAATGAGATTGTTAATAATACAGAATTAAAGAAATTTTAGAATAGTAACAGCCTATAGGGAATCACATACTAAAATTTACTTTCAAAATCCACATTGAATATTTATGATATAATACCAGCCTAGTACTTCCCTAAATTCCACATTAATTAAACAGCAATCCATTTACTTTCCACTTGTGAAAAATATTTTTAAAATAACACTAAAATGTAGATTTAAGGAAAAATTCCAAAATTCTGTGTAATTGCAACTGAATCAATGAAAATACAGATATTTATGGCAGATGAATCTAAATATTTCTTAGGGTCAAATTACTTACATGTGCTCTTAAGTTAGATAATGCAACTATTATCTAGATTTTCAATTTGAGGAGCTTTTTTTCTTTTTGAAGATTTTAAAATTTTATTTACTTATTTATTTTATTTGACAGACAGAAATCACAAGCAGGCAGAGAGGCAGGCAGAGAGAGAGGAGGAAGCAGGCTCCCCGCCAAGCAGAAAGCCCGATGCCAGACTCGATCCCAGGACCCTGAGATCATGACTTGAGCTGAAGGCAGAGGCTTAACCCACTGAGCCACCCAGGTGCCCC